>NW_017731879.1:1043973-1069124 GCF_001890085.2 Hipposideros armiger
GATGCAGATGGACAGTGTGTTTTAGACGTTGTCACTTGCCAGCTGAGTAACCTTGTGCAAGCTGCTTAGCCTCCCTGAGCCTGTTTGCCCACCTGTGAAGTGGGTCTGACAGTAGCTCTGATGGCATTGATGAGAGATTAAATGAGTTGACACACTGGGAGCACTTTGTCTTTCATGTGGGGTTCCCATGAAAGGTGCTGTTTGAACAGAAGGTCTCACTGCTTTCTCACTGCAGTTCATACCTTTCTACTAAAGCAATGGCAGGGAGAGTGAACATATACTTCCATGAGTGGGCACGCTCCTGTCACGTCTCTGAAGTCTTCTCTGCATTTCACTCTGTTGTACATTCATTTATGGTAACAGCATGTTTTCGATTACATGTGGAGTCGCTTATATATTTTCCGGTTATTAGACACAGGGACCTCCCGGGGATGGTGTAGTCCCTTGCACTTCTGCACGCACCACACGGCCTTCTCGGTGTATCTCCCACAGGCTGACAGGATACGGGATCCACCATTGCTTCGCAAGGAGCATGATGGGCCACGAGGTTAAGGTGCCACTGCTGGAAAACTTCTACGCTGACTACTATACCACGGCCGGCATTGCCCTGGCATCCTGCCTGGCCATGTGCGTGGTGGTCAGGTTCCTGGGGCGGCGAGGAGGGCTGCTGTTCTTCATGATCCTCACTGCCCTCGCCTCCCTCCTGCAGCTCGGGCTCCTCAACCGTGAGTGGGGCAAGGCTGGTGGGGCCGGTGGGGTGCGGGGTTGGTTGGAGGGATGGCATAAAACAAAGTGTGTTTGAAAGGCTGGAAGACTTGAGAGCACTTTTCAGTGACCTGTTATTCCAAAATTAACAGTTTGGTAAGAACAGCTCCAATGGGAATGTGGACAGTGACTGCCTTCCTTCCTCCTTCCCCATCCCAATCCTGGGGCTCCAACTCAGGCCTTCCTGGTTGCACCATGACTCCAGGCACACAAGGCCCTCAGGGTCCTGGGGGATGTGGATTCACTAATGGCCAGACTACCTCTTTGTAATACATCACACGACGAAGAACTTTTTTTTTCCTGTGAAATTAAGGGGGAAATAAATACATTTTGACACTCTTGCATTGGGACACTGCTTTTCAGTGGACATTCCCAAGTTCATCAGCTTGTCTTTGGGCCAAAGAATTTCTCATTAAATGTTTAAAATAATTTAAAGAAAAGCTAAGCAAGCCATGTAGCTCCTCCAGCTATAATAGGCGAGCTCAGGACAGCTCCTTGTAAATAAACACCCAGCTCTGTGCGTGGAAAAAGCAGCAGGCATCTCTTTGACCCTCGCACAGGGAAACATGAATGAGCAGGGCAGCTGAGCCCTCTTCTCACCCAGGCACAGTCCTCCTGGGATAGGCGGGGACACTTCGGGGACACATGACACTCACTGATCGTTCTCTCCTTCACAAGGAGACCTAACTCAAGCTGTGGGGATTGTGCTCAGTGACCGTCCAGTTGTACCATAGATCACAGCCACTGAGAAAACAAAAAGGCTTCTAATATTTTAGGTTTGAGAGTTGTGTTCAAGGTACAAGAGTCAGTATCTAAAACAGAAGGAAGAGAAAGAAAAGGCTCACACCTTTCTCAGCCTTATTGTACAAACTGGATTATAGAATAGCTGGTTTCAACCTCAGGAGCCATCTTGCTAACTTGGGCAAGTTCTCATGCATTCCACATCTTACTGGGAGACTGGTCTTTGTTTCAGCTGTGACTGACAAGGAAACCGATAAGTGGTGTGTGTCTCCCAACCATCCTGTCACCCTCACCCCCACCCCGTGGCGCCTCTTAGAGCTCACATGGTTCAAGAGAACATGCCAGGGAGCAGCAGCCCCTGGGAATGTCACAGTGCTCTTTGTCATCAAGCAGGAATGCCACAGGAATTTCATGCAGAGGACAAGCAGCTGTGAGGATGAGAGCTGGAAGCACAAGAAATGCCACCTAGCCGGTCTGTCCCTGCAGCACTCACAGCACTCATGCTCCCTTGAGCACAGACCAGCCGTGAATAATTTTATACACAATGAAATTAACCCTTTGGCTTGAGGTCAGGGAGGTGTGCTAGACTCTGTCTGAAGAGCTCAGTTTTCTCGCCATGATCTGAGGCCAGTAGGGCTTTAGCCTGCAGTTCAGAACACAAAGAGCTTTGTTTAGTCAAGTGCTAATGCCAGTGCCCTGGGACTGTCCCCAAAGATTTTCTCCCTCTCTCTGACACTCTGGCCCCAGACCTGGAAGGGAGTTAACTGAGAAACAAGTCACATGGAAACACACAGTAGTCGCTTCATACCTAAAGTGCTTTCTTTCTTCCTCTTTTCCCACTTTCTTCATCCTCGTCCATGTGGGTGCCACCATCTCCGGGGCCCAGTGATTGGAAAATACAGCCAGCATCCAGACTCAGGTGAGCCCCAAATGCTCCTGCATGTGTGTCATCATCTTTGTATTGCATCCAAATGGGCGTTTTCATAAACACTCACGGACCTGTGGTTTCCCTCCCTCTCTTTCTCCTCCTCCTTACCCTCCAAGAGTTGCAGCTGAAGTTGGCCGTAGGTTGGACACTATAAGCATACATTTGTGTTCTCTACTCCTTCTTGCCTAGAAAGAGCGGCTTGTTCCCCTGTTTGCACCCAGCTTGCACGCATGCCCTCGCCTCTCCCCCTGGCACCAGTACTGGCAGTCAGCACAGGCCCTTGGCTGCTGCCCACACAGTGATGCACTTTGTCTTACGGACAGTGCCTGGGCGAGATCAGAAAGCCCAGGAAGTGTTGGAGGCCCAGCTGACCATGCTGCCAGGGGAAGCTGCTGTCCCCTTGTGAATCACGCAAGCCCGCTGCTCTCCACCATGGGGACAGCAGAGCCGCTTCCATGCACCTAAGTGCTGCTGGTTACACATGCCTGGTCTGACCCCAGCCCATGCCACCAGGGCCTTCCACTGTGAGAGCCCTGAGGTCCTGATGCAGCTTTGCAGGGACCTGAACTATGTTCCAAATGTATGACCCCCAACAGCATGCCGTTGCTGCACACTAGACACCACCTTGGCTTGAGGTCAGGCTCAGGTGCCATTTGTAAGATGCTTGGGTTGGTTGAGCCCCTTTCCCTCCAGGCCCATAAATTCTCCTGTTGGGGTTATTTGTGTTTTTGTTCCCTTAAATCAAGCTTAAGATAGCCTGTCCTGTGCATTGGACAGGGCAAACCTAAGGCCCTAATAGCCAGGGCTCACTGAAATACAGAGACCTTTCTCTGGAACCAATGTGGAAGGCTGGGACAGGAGACCACCAGCCTCCCTTCCTGCCAGGCTGGCTTGTGGCCTAAGGAATTCTGGCAAAGTCACCATGTGCTCCAGCATTCAAAACCCACAAGGGACTCTCAGGAACCCGGGCAAAGTCTTCTGCCAAGAGGGTCTGACCTTCTGTGTCAGGAGGTGCTGTCCATCTTCAGAGGGAACTGAACACCCTGGTCTGCACCTGAAACTAGAGAGTGGGGAAGAGGGAAGACCATTTGCATGCTCCCAGGCCTCCCTCTTCCCCTCTCCCCCTGTTCTCTCCACCCTGGCCCTTACTAGCTTCCTTTCCCCTTCCCTTCTGACCACCCTTCACCATCCCCTTCTGATTCTCCCTCAGGTATGAGTGACAGCGTCAAGGACAAATTCTCCATCACGTTTTCCATTGTGGGCATGTTTGCCTCCCATGCGGTGGGAAGCCTCAGTGTGTTCTTCTGTGCAGAGATCACCCCCACAGTAATAAGGTACGTAATGGGAGATGCCCCACAGGACGTATTCTTAGGGCCCACGGAGGGGGTGCCTGTTTCTTATTCACCAGGCTCCTGGTGAATTAACCCACATCAGCTTTGTCCCACCCTGGCCTCTGGACAAGGGTGATGCACCACTGAGCATGTGAGCTTTAAGATGGGGTGCTCCACCCTGCCCCTGAGGCAGCTAAGCATCAGGTGAGAACTTCACCCTCAGTCCTGTCCAGGCAGTAGCCAGAGGAATGGGGGAGAGCAGGAAACTTTTGGGGGTACAGGAAACATAGCAATGATTGGTAAAGGAAAAAAATCCGTAGATAACATACCCATACTTCATCTAAAATTAAATGCTGTCAACTCTTCTAAGAGGCCTCAATAAAAAAAAAAATCTATTTCAAAATAAAAACTGAAGTAAAAAGGACCTTATTTTTTTTACTGGCTTGAAAAGTTGATGTCACTAGTCCAAAGAAAGTCCTCACAGAGAGAAAGCCCAGGAAGTTATATCTTTGATTTATTTAACGACTATGTATCGTGAACCTACTGTGTTCAGGCAGTAGGCCCAGTGATCAGGACAACACAGACACAGCCCTGATGGAGTTTGTGGTTATTTCATGCTTTCCCGAGAGGCTGTGTTAACTTGTGCTTAGCAATTTTTGTTTTAGTTCTTGAAGCGAGGTTTGGTCCTTTCTGCTCCTGGCCCTGGGTAGTGGGTCCGGGGGGCGCTCACACCACTTGATGTTCCTAAGATTATAGCATAATAAAAGGGTTTGCCTTTATTTAAAAGGGCACCTATGAACTGCAAAGTCCTGTCTTTTTCCTATAATTACTGTGTGTGACTTACAGAAGAGTTCATCTTGATTTACTTTGAACTTTGTATGAGAATATCATTAGCATTTCTAACACATGCTTTCTTCAAATATAAATTGTGAATATGGGCAATTATTCACCTGTGAGATAAAACTCAGAAGTCAGCATGACAACACCCTTTCCACCCTCACTTTCCCACATGGGAAAACAAGTAGAGGCCAATACAGTTCAAGGTAGGATGTGTGCAGACTGATTATTTTAGCCCCAAGGTTCTGGGAAGGACTCTGGGAGAAGGCAGGTAGGTTCATGGACCCTCCCCCTTCCCACGTTCCCGTCGTCATGCTGACAGTGGGGTTTTCACATGACCTCATTTTGATTCATTCGCCTGGACGTTTATAATACAGGCCAAGCTTGAAGCTTCCTCAGTACCTGTGGAATAACATGCCACGGAATTGTATATTTAAGAAAAAAGCAGTTAAATGGCAAGGAATTCATCCTGTCCAACCCTCTGTCTAAGCCAAAGTGAAGAAGAGCCAAGCCTGAAGCTCATTTTATGCTAGAAGTTGTAAAATACGTTAGGCGGGCAGCAGCTCCCTCTGTCTTTTCTTTACCCAGTTAAACTTGCTCTACAAAAGATTACAGTAGAGGATTCTTTCAGTAGAACAGAAGTCAAGTTTACACCTCTGGCTTTTCCTCTGCCCTCTCCCAGCCTTTGTGTGATTATGGATGTTTCTCTGGGGTGGCCACCCCTTCACTCCTGTAGTGGGTAGACCTTGTTATTCACTGTGAGATTTTGCTTAAGAAGCTAAACTTAAGGAAATGCAGTATCCTTTTTTCTCTTTGATGCAAACCTGGAAAGATAATTTGGGGATAGAAATTCAACAAATATGTTCTCAACTTCAGCTTGCCAAGATGACAAACTAGAAAAATATTGGCCCCTCGGTGATGTCTTTGTACTTGTAGAGAATGAGAGGAAATTCAATCCAAAAGGGGGTCTTCCTAGCCAGGATGGAAGAATGTCTGGTGTTACTGATGAACCACTCTTCACACCATTTCCTTCAGAAGGCCATCTCTTCTTACACGTACCTTCAGGGACAGTTCCCACAGAGCACCTAGGACAAGCGTGGCTTTCTTACCCGCCGCCCCCACACTTCACACAGATAAATCCAGGGTAAGCTAGGATGGGCAACTTGCAGTCTGTGAGCTTCATTTTTCCTAATGCAAAACTAGCCTTTTTCTGCAATGCTGTATTAAAAACACACCTTCTGAACAAGAACAGTAGTACAGGTTAGGCTGTCAGGATTGATTACCTGCAAATAGGAGGATAAGAACCTTTCTGCACAAAAACTTGCAGAACTCCATTGTCCCAGAATGACAGCAACTCACCAGAGTCCTAATTAATGAATTATACTGTTTCATGAGATTCCATCCAGACTTTCTGTTGCAGAGAAGCATTTTCCTCCCACGCAGGCCCATCCAGATGCCATTCATGTATCATCAGCCGAGGCAACAGGTTCTTCTCGAATTCGCTTCTCAGGCTTCAGGAGCTGGTAACCGCAGGCAGATTGGGAAGGACCCTGGGTCTGCGGCACCCTCTCCCCTTTGGCTTGGACAGAAGTGGTCGGGGGTCAGTGTTGATCCAGAACCGGTTGGTGACTTTCTTGTGGCAGGTCATCTTTTCTACCCAGTGTCCACCTGAAAGCTGCGGGTGGGAGCCCCTCAGGCCTTTCACTGTCTTCTTGTCCCCTCACAAAGGGGTCGGGTAAGAGAAGAGGCAGGCACTGGTGACAAGCAGCCCATTGCATTCTCCCACAGTTCTTCACAGGTTCCCTCAGAGCTCTGGGCCTTGGCTGTTAATCCCCCACAATGTCTGAGCTCATCTGCTCCCTCCTGGTACCTTCTTCTGCTCTGCTCCCCCTCTTTCTTCTAGAGGCCGTCCCACTCCTTTCTTCTAGAAATGTTTCTTGGAATATGCCTTCTCTGGAAACTTCCTTCTCACTTGTCCCTGTTCCCACCTCAGGACTAAAAACCCAGGCCTTGATGTCCTCTGTTCTAAAGTTGCCTCAAGAACAGGCACCAAGGACAAAGATGCCTACGTTTAACATGACATCTGGAATGTGCTTAACTTCTTTTAAAATTTGTGTCTTAAAAATATGTATGTATATAATGTTTATAACAAATGCTCCTTGAGTGACCTGAAGCCGAGGAGATGAGGCACGCATGCTCCAAGTTAAGCAGCAGGATGAGCGACGAAGTGCAGAGGATGTACCTAGAGCTTAAGATTCAGGTCTTTAGCGTGGAGGCAAGAGCGGGGTGGGGCTGCGTGTGGTCCCAGGGGCTACTCTGCCCTAAAATGAGACTACTCGTGACCGCTTTATCCGGTGGTGATAATGGGGGAAGGGAAAGTATATGTCAAGGGTCTGGCCTCACGAAATGAAAACTGGTATTATTATTACTGCTGCCTGAATATTTTGGGCAGTTTTCTTTCTCTTAAAATTGATACAAATATTTGTTCATTCTTGACTTCACAAAAATCTAGTAAAGACAAACTAAGTAATCTAAAACAGGAAGTGAAAAATAGGAGATGTGTTTAAATGCTGGGATTCACAAGTGTAAGCTGAATGTGGAGATTCTGGAATTCATTCATTTGCTACTTTCAATAAGTTTCCCTGTATATGAGTCTTTCTATCATTAAAGAAATTTAAATATTCTTACTAGTAAAATAAAGATATCTAGTGGATGTTTAAATGTTTGTGCTCCTAAAGCAGAGAGGTAAAGCTTGCCCCTCCTCCGTTATCTTTTCTCTGTCAATTGAGGCTGGCTGCCGCTCTGATATTTAAACATGGGCATATGCTGCCCTCTACTGACAGCCTAGAGAAAAGCAGAAAAGTGCACAAAATCAGCAGTTTCGGAGAGGAAAATGAAGCTATCACCTTAAAACCAAGCATGTAATGATCCCATTCTCTAAACTGAGATTGCAAACAGAAAACACAAAGCCAAAAATGGCATACCATACCAAATTCTACCAAAATTGTTTCTAATCTTACTGAATAATTTTAAGGTATCCTTTATAGAAAACCAAACAGAAAATTGCTTTCATAGAAAAAAATATATAAAGATATATTGCACATTATATATACATGTGTACTTACATATATATGTAATTTTTTTAACGATCCACCTAATCCTACCAAAAATCAAATATATTTCATTTCATTTGACATAATTTATTAACATAATCTATCAATATGATAGAGTTCATTTGGCATGATGAAGGGAGACTTTTGTCTGGTACTGAGCACTGCTCCTTTAACCATGAATCCGTGCTCACCTTTCCTTGTGGGTCTGTGCATTCTACTTTCCTGCATATTAACCCATGTGTGGTTTTTACATGCACTGAGCAGGGTAAGTCTCTCGCTGCGTATCAGTGGCATCCACACTTAGTGGCAAGGTCAGGTAGAAACCTGGGAGGTTTCAGAGAAAATGAAGTCTTATTGGTATCAAAGGCCCGATGAAACACATCCATTATCCCTGGCATCGGATATGTCCCTTGCAAAATCCTGTGGCTTCCTGAAGTGGCCAGAACTACCAAAAATACTAAGTGGCTATTTTAGGTGTTCATATTATTCATCTTACAGACAGAGTCCATCCTCGACCTTGAAGGGTTCATAGACTAATAAGGCTGGAAGTAAGCATATGAACAAATACTATCAGAAAGGTGCAGAGTGTCTTTTTAGTTGTTCCGGGGTCCTCTGACTGGTAAAGGGGTTAGTATCTGGGAGACACTCCCCAAAATACCGCTGTTTCTCACTTGTGTCTCCTGGATGGCCCGGTCGCACAATGATGTGACTATTCCTATAGCACCTTCAGTCTCTACTTCGGCGAGAGGCGTTCTATACACAGTACCGATGACATCACAGCCTGGGTGAGAGGCGACTGTCTGTTTTCCTCCATGGCTAAGGTTAGGGAATTCTGTCACTCATTGAGTGTATTAGTTATCTACTTCTGTGTAACAAATTACCCCAAAACTTAGTGGCTTCAAACAATGCATGCGATTGTCTCACAGTTTCTGTGGGCAGGGGTCTGCATGGCCTAGCTGGGCCCTCGGCTTCAGGGTCTCACATGAGCTGTAATCAACTGGGGTAGAATGAGCCTTCAAGCTCATTCAGTAGTTGGCAGGTGTCTTAGTCCATTTGGGCTGTTATGACAGAATACCAAAGACCGCGTCTCTTTAAACACAGAAAGTTATTTCTCACATTTCTGGAGGCGGGGAAGTCCAAGATCAAGCCATCAGCAGATTTGGTGTCTGGCGAGGGCCTGCTTCCCAGTTCATAGACAGCAGTCTTTTTGCTGTGTCCTAACATGATGGGAGGGGCAAGAGAGCTCTCTGGGGCCCCTTTTATAAGGGCACTAATCCCATTCATCAGGGCTCCACCCTCATGACCTAATCACCTTCCACAGGCCCCACCTCCTGATACCATCACATTGGGGATTAGGATTTCAACCTATTGTTACTAGGAAATGATGTTGTCCCTTGGTTCTTACCTTCTTGGAGGAAAGACTTCAGTCAAGAGACAGAATTTTGTGCAGTATGAACAGTAGAAGTTTATTAGTAAAAGAGTGCACTCCGAGACATGGCTGACCCAAGAGAGGGAAGCAGCCTGGCCTTATGTTATGTGAAGGCTTGTGTTTCTGTGGGCAGAATTGCCTCCCCCTTCTTCTCTGGCATTTAATAATGCATTTTTTTATTTAGGGGCATGTGTAAACACATCCCCTGGGGGTATGTGTAAACCTGAATCCTGTTGGGCTAGTAAGGTATTGGTGGTCCTGACAAGCAGAATGGGTTCCCCCCTTCTCTGACTTTTAACATCTCTTTGATGTTAGAGGTACATGTAAGCCTAGAGTCCTGCTGGGCAGCTGCCAGCGGTCTTGACCAAGTAGGAGCTGCAGCAAGGGGCTTTCTAACTGGGACTGTGTCTCTCCTTCTGCTCCTTTCTATCCATCTACCAATATGAATCTGGAGGTACACAAACATTCAGACCATAACAGCAGGATTCAGTTCCTCACTGGCAGTTGGACCTTAGCTCCTTGCTGGCTGTTGGCTGGAGGCCACTATAGTTCCTTGCCACGTGGACCTCAACAACGTAGCAACCTGCTTCATCAAAGCCAGCAAGGGAATCTGCTAGAAGTCACAGTCTTTTGTAACCTAATCATGGAAGGATGTCTCATTACCTTTGCTGTGTTTTATTAGTAAAAAGTGAGTTACTAGGTCAGCTGATACTTGAGGTACTGGGTATGAGCACTGGGTGGTGGGAATGATTAAGGCCATCTTAGAAATCTGACAACCATGCCGAGTAAATACCCAGGCGCCAGGCCAGCTCTCAGCAAGTGCCTGGGTAGAGGCTAGGAATAGCTAACTGAGTCAGATCTGGCTCCTGCCCTTGAAAACCTCTTAAGTCTATTAGAGATACACAGACATGCAAGCACGAGTGAGTCTGGGCTATAACTCAAGTGTGCTGAGGATATGGTGGGAGCACCTGGGAGGGAGGGATGGAGAGAGGAAGAGAAAGGCAGAGGGGCTGAAAGCACTTGGAAGCATGTGCAGCCTGCACTAGGATGCTGCCTGGGACTAGGAATTCCAGGGACAGGACAGTGGGCAGTGGTCCAGGAGGGAGGCGCGTGCACAAAGGAACAGCACAGGGAGTGAGGCTTCAGTCCAGATGACGCAGTTAGCTGGAGCAGAAGCCTCTGGAAGGGAGAGAGTGGTGGGGAGGAGGAGGAAGAAGGACCAAAGTGCTTCCAGACCTTCAGGTCTCCATGCTATCCCTGGAGATTTGGGGCCCATGAGACGTGCTCCTCCTTTTAGCCTCTCCGTTCTTGAACTTGCTCAGCTCAGGCCCTGCTGTCAGGCTCCTCTGCAGTCCTCACCATACACCACCAGCCCTGAACCAATCCATTGATCTCCACTGTCTTCCTGCTTCGTTATTTATATTAACGCAGCAAGAAAAAGGTTAGAAGTGCATCTATATTTCTGCTTTGTGGAGCCAGCAGAGAAGGGGAAGAGAGCTTAGACAACTGGAGAAATAACTGCAGCCAACCTGTACTCAGCACTTTCTGTACCCAGCCTGTTACACTAGTGCTCCCGTGCTCTTCTCACCCCCATCTCAAGGACCCCACTGAGGCTGTCAGTGGTGAAGCCAGAATTCTGACCCAGTTGGCTCCTGAACCAGCTCTCTTAACCATTGCACCTCCCACCTATGTAGCAAGGAGAGTCTATTGCAGCTCGCTCTGGCCTGGCCTGTGTCTATGGCTTTGCTCAAGGCTAGGGCAGCCCTGATTGCTGACTGCTCCAGTCTTGACAATCCTCTAACTCAGCGGTCCTCAACCTGTGGGTCGCGACCCCTTTGGGGGTCGAACGACCCTTTCACAGGGGTCGCCTAAGACCATCGGAAAACAAAAAGATATTTATATTACGATTCATAACAGTAGCAAAATGACAGTTATAGAGTAGCAACGAAAATAATTGTATGGTTGGGGGTCACCACAACATGAGGAACTGTATTAAGGGGTCTGCGGCATTAGGAAGGTTGAGAACCGCTGCTCTTACTGAACAAACACTAGCAAAGCCTCTGTCTCAGGAACTGTGCCAGGCATGGGAACCCCAGGTGAAAAGCCACGACTCCTTCTCTAGACGCATTTGAGGAGACAGTTATCTGTCCAGGGAAGCCGGGCTCGAAGCACCCAGGGAGCTTAGCCAAGCCAGGGTGAGAGAACCTCACAGAAGGAGGGAAGGAGAGAGTGAAGAACTCTGTGGCCAAGAGTGGTGGGGGAGAGGGTCCACCGAAGGGCAAGGCGGGAGCACAGCAGAGAGAGGGAGAGCCCTGAGGAACTGCATTATCTGGATGCAAGAGGGAGCCATTGAAGGACTTGGAGCAAGTGCATGGCATGATCAGCTCTATATTCTAGAAAGGTCACTTTGGCAGCAGGGAGGAAAGAAAGTCTGAGGTGATGGGAGGAAGATCCCTGCAAGAGATACACCAGTTAGCGGGGTGTGACCCAGATGAGACTGAACCAGAAGCCATCAGGGCTTGGTCACTGGTTGGACTGGAAAGGGGTTGGGAAAGTGAAGTCATGGACTCGCAGGCTCTGGCTTTGTCCATAGGGTAGTGTGCCTGGTGAGAGTGTCCCTCTCCCAACTCAGCCCCAGGCTTTCGCCTGCAGGGTACCCACAGAGAACTGTTCCCCACACCACATCACCTCCTCACCCAGCACAAAGGAAGTGAAGAAGCCCCTCCCCGCTGTGCTTGAGGCAACACCCTTGGCAAACATACAAGGCCATTCCTAATTTAGAGAGAGAAAAAAGGGGAGAGAGAAGTATCTTCTATTTTTTTATTAGACATGACAAAATGGGGAAGGAAGACCACCCATTGTGCCACCCGTGTACACACAATTGTCATTCTTATGTTTTGTTCTTTGAGAAAAATGTTTGCAAGGCTATGCTCAGCCCTCTTTACCATAGAACTGTGTGTCCTATTTAAGGTGGCCCTCGGGTACAGTTGTCCACCTGGGGAGCCCTAAGACATCGCCCTCCCTGCCTGAGTGCCCCTTGTTCCTGTCACCCTGTTGATTCAGGACTGGCCAACCAGAGGACCTATTGTAGCAGGACAGCAGGGAGCGAAGGCAAGGACTCTCTCCCCTCATTGGTGACAGGAAAGCCCCTGAGAAGGTCCTAGGGAGGACCTGCTGCTCAGCCCCATGGTGGGCAAAGCAGAGCAGAACCCCCCACCTGAGCAGCAAGGGTGACAGGCAGAGGCAAGCTGGAGAGTCTCTTGAGTTCTCAGGAAGAGAAGGTAAGGCCTGGGTGGCCATCCTAGACTAGAAGCTTTGGGGATTTGTATCAACAGGAGGCCCTAGCCCCCACAGCCAGAACAGTTTTGGGGTTTTCTTAACAGCCTTACTGAGGTATAATTTACACACCATAAAATTCATCCATTTTTATTGAGTATACAGTTGAGTAACTTTTTGTGCAGTCATCACCACAATCCAGTTATAGAACATTTCCATCACCTCAGAAAGTTCCCTCACAGCCCATTGCAGTCTCTGTTCCCACTCCCAGTGCCAGGCAGCCACTAATCTGCTTTATATCTCTATAGATTTGCCTTCTTTTGGACATTTCATATAAATGGAATCATATGATCACTTAGCATAACATTTCTGAAATTCACATGTTCCTTTTATCACTGAACACTATCCCACTGTATATGACATACCACATTTTGTTTCTCCAGTCACCTGTTGATGGACATTTGAATTTAGTCCAGTTTTTGGCTATTATGAATAATGCAACAATGAACATTTGCTGATAAGTTTTTATATGGCCATGTTTTCATATGTTTCATAGGAGTGGAATTGCTAGATCACACAAAAGTTTATATTTAACTTTTTAAGAAACTGCCAAGTTTTTCCATAGTGGCTACACCATTTTTCTTTCCTACCAGCAATGTATGAGGGTTCTAGTTCTCCACATCCTCGTCAGCACTTCATAGTGTCTGTCCTCTCTATTATAGCCATCCTAGTGTGTGTGAAATGGTATCTCATTGTGGTTGTGATATGCATTTCTCTAACGACTAATGATGTACATCTTACCATGTGCTTATTGGGTATTTTATAGTTACATAGTTTCTCTAGAGAAATGTCTATTTAAATCCTTGGCCCATTTTTTTAATTTGGGTTTTCTTCTTACTGAGAGCTCTTTATATATTCTGGATACAAGTCCTTTATCAGATATGCTTTGTGAGCATTTCCTTCCAGTATGGCCTGTCTTTTCATTTTCTTAAGGTATATTTTGGAGGGCAGACCTTTTTAATGTTGATAAAGTCCAATTGATCTTTTTCCTTCCTTATAGATCCAGCTTTTGATGTCATATGTAAGAAATCTTTTTCCTAACCTAAGGTCACAAAGATTTTTTTTCTTCTAGAAGTGTTACAGTTTTAGCTCTTATGTTTATGTCTATGTGTAGTTCATTTTTGTATATGATATGAAGTAAAAGTCCAACTTCATTCTTTTGCATGTGGATATCCAATTGTCCCAGTACCACTTGTTAAAAAGACTATCTTTTCCCCATTGCATTTGCCTTTGTCAAAAATCAGTTCACCATAAATGTACGGGTTTATTTCTAACAGTCAATTCTGTTCCCTTGATCTATCCATACACCAATACCACACTGCCTTAATTATTGTAGCTTTATCATAAGTTTTGAAATTGGAAAAGTTAGTCCTCAGATTCTGTTATTTTTCAAAAAATTTTTTAGCTATTCTGAGTCCTTTGCATTTCCATATAAATCTTAAGATCAGCTTATCATTTTTTGTAAAAAATAGGTCATACTGCAATTTGATAGGGATTGTGTTGAATCTATAGATCAATTCAGGAAGAATTGCCATCTTAACAATACTAAGCCTTCCAATCCATGAAGATGGAATGCCTCTCCATTTATTTTTATCTTTTTAAGTTTCTCTCAGTAACGTTTTATAGATTTCAGCATACATGTCTTGCATTTCTTTTATTATTTCTAAGTATTTTATTTTGATGTTATTGTGAATGGAGTTTTCTTAATTTCATCTTCAGTGTGTTTGTTGCTAGCATGTAGACATACAGTCAACTTTTGTATGTTGATCTTGTATCTTGTGTCCTTGTAGGACAGTGTTTTTGTGAGTCAGAGGCATTTACAGTATCAACCGAGAGAATCCCAGGCTCCTCGGGACCTGGGAGCTCACATCCGTCTCCTACACGCTGCAGGGGCCTCCCCTTCAGCCCTTCTCTGCCTAAGCACATCCAGGAATAAAGATCACTTTACTAAAGGATAGTACCCAACTACTTAGCCGCTCCATTTGAAAGTTTCTTAAACCAACCGAAATCCACATCCCTGTACCTTCTGCCCACTGGTCTGGATCTGCTCTCTAAGGAGAGGCAGACAACTGTATTTCCCCTTACTTGTGACAAGACCTCCTCACCTGGCCCCTTCATTATGACCCCAGAGCTGACTGTCCAGCCCTGTCTGGCTTGTGCAGTGAGGGCACAGTGGGACCATTACCTCCTGTCACCTGAACACCATGGTCCTCTTTACTGCAGCCCAGCAAAGCACCACACTGCTTTCTCCGTATCCACATAAAACTTTCTCCCCAATAACATACCTTTATGTCAAACTAGATGTTAGCATTATAACAGTTTTTTCACATATTGTGTATCTACTAATCCCTTTGGAACTTTTGATAGGTTCCCTCCTATGGCAGAAGAGTGGAGGTAAATGTCTCAAGCGCGAGGCTTGCATTGAGTACTTTCTGAGCTCAGTACTACAGTCAATTACTCTCAGTCGGTACATGGCTTCTGGCAAAACATTTCCCAGAGATGGGACAGTTTCCACTGGTGGTGTGCAAAATGATTTTAGGAACTACATGGGACACAACAATAGATAACATCAACTCACAGTGAGAAAATTACTGTTTTTTAAAGTATCTTCCAATCTCTCTGATTGTGGCAGGGAGAAAGTATGTTAGTGTTGGTGTGTCTTTAATGACTCCTTAACCCGGGTCATCCCCACCCTACCCTCACCCCACCACCACAAGACCCCTTTTCTAAACGAAGGGCAAGCTTTGGGAAGATAGCATAATTTGATAATACTGTGCTTGTCATTGTTACATATATTATTTATGGCAAGTTATACTGGTTTTCCATTTACAGTGATATTATACAGTTGTCCTTCAAAATAAAAGAGTTCTGAGTTGACGAGAGAATATTAACCGAACTAGAGGTGGTATCCAGATACGGCCAAGGTGAAGGTGGTTTGAGTGCCCCAGTGGGAAGATGCACTGTTGTGGGGCCCAGGGCCCTGATGACCACTGCCCAAGCCGGGCTTCCCTGGTTTGCCATGTACTTGCCCCGTGATCCCGGTCCAGACGTGTCCACACTCCAGGAGCCACTGTGCCCCTCTGCGCCTGGGTCTGACCATGGGCACTGACCGTGTGTGCTCGCGCCCTCCTTTAGGTGCGGCGGGCTGGGACTGGTGCTGGCCAGCGCGGGCTTCGGCATGCTGACGGCACCCATCATCGACCTGCACAACCAGAAAGGCTACTTCCTGCACCACATCATCTTCGCCTGCTGCACGCTCATCTGCATCATCTGCATCCTCCTGCTGCCTGAGAGCCGGAACCAGAACCTGCCCGAGAACATCTCCAACGGGGAGCACTACACGCGGCAGCCGCTCCTGCCGCACAAGAAGGGGGAGCAGCCCCTCCTGCTCACCAATGCCGAGCTCAAGGACTACTCCGGCCTCCACGACGTGGCCGCTGCCTCCACTGCGGGGGACGGGCTGCCTGACAATGCCAGGGCCAACGGCATGAAGTCCTGTAGCTCTGGGCACGGCCTGCCCTGAAGGGGGCGCTGTGGGTTCCTAGATTCAGGGGCTGTTTGGGCACAGGTTTACAGACAAGGACCTACACGTGGCTGGGACAAGAAAACCCAACTCTGACGCCGCGGAATCGTGAGACTTTCAACTGGTGTGGGGAAATTCTGTCTTTCCAAAACTCTAAGGATTGTGGGTTTGAGGAAGCAAACTCTTTGAAAATAACCCTTCAAAAACTTTCTTTTCTGCCATTAAATGTTTCTATTTATTTTGGTCATTTTTACGAGAAGCACTTTATTCCCTTTCCTCCACCTCCTTCAGAAGAGGGAGCCAGCTTCCCGAGGAGGAAGACGCTGTAAGTAACCAAGCACAGCGGCCAGCCGGCTCCCTGCAGGTCAGCCGGCCACTCTCACACTCTCACCCACAGTCCCTCAGAGCAACCAGATGTCACCTGTGCCGGCCAGAGCTGCGTCCCAAGGCTGCCTGCCTGTGTACAGAGACCCAGCCCATCATGGAGCAGTTCCATGACTGCAGTTTAGACAGAGTGAAATGTAAATGATTAGGTTTTTGCTAGAGTCTGTGTATGGTTTGTAAAGGTTTTTCTCTATTTGTAAGGTCAAAGCTTCTGTTCCATGTGTTGGGGGAAAGCTGATCACAAACACCATTAAAACCAGCTTAGTCTTTCTTTCGAGACCATCCTTCTGTACTTGATGCTAGAAGCTCTTTAGCATAAAGCTTAAACATTTCAGCCCAAATCTCAAATAATTAGTGGTAGTGTCACCAGTTTTCTGACACAAGTTTGCCTAGTTAAGATCACAACTAGCAAATGTATTGAGGTCTGAGACATGTTAACGTTATTAATATTCCTTTGCAGATTTAGCTGCAGCAGAAAAGTTCCCTCTTCCACAGTACACATGGCTACTTTCTGGACTAAAACCAATAAGAAAAGAACTGAAATAGATGACTAAGTCAAACCCACAGAAGTAAGGGGTGCTCTCCCAAATATGGCCCGTCACCCACATCTCGAGCACACACCATGTAGAAATCACCAGCTTGGATGACTCTCAGCTCTCACTGACTTCACACTGAGGGACTGCAAAGCCTGTGGGAGACAGTCCCCCTCATGCCTGCCTTTGCCTACTTCCTGTCACTTTTGTCAGCACAGAGGTGGGGCTTAGGGCAAGGAGTGGGGTTCTCACAGGTTAGTCCTCCAGCCTCTTAAAGCATCAAGACCAATTGAGAGAAAGCAATAACTCACCAAAGTTTAACTCTTACCCCCATTCCCAATATCCAAGGGTTTTCATTGTGTTCTTCATTTTATTCCACACAGTAAAGGCTTCCTCTTGCCTTTTCACATCAGGTTTTCTCCACCTGTCTGAGGCGTGTTTCAGAGGAAACTTGGAGGGCCTCCTCAAGGAATCCCAGAGGGCCACTAAGAAACAAGCTTCATTGGCACAGGCAGGCGCCACCGTGTAGCAACATAGGCATCTGATATTTTGGACAGCCTAGGTTCCTTCTAGGATTGTCCACCTCCCACTTTGTGACATGTACTTTGCCATGGGCTGTGTTCTTCCAGGGAAATCGTAGTCTCGGGTCTGTGTGACCTCCAGCTGACGGTTACTGGAACTCAAAGGGCCTAAAAACAGGTTGACTCAAGTTCCCTTTCTCCCCTTCTGCTTTCTACTTGTTCTGCTTGTCTCCACCCACTACTCTCCTCCAAATCTGGTAGACATCAACAGAAGCCTGCTGACTTGATAAAAACATTGTGAGGTGAATATGCTTGCAGGCATGTGTGATTCCAGTGAGTAAAGCACACTTTCTGTCTCTACAGCGGGGCCTGGGGTGCCCAGCCTCGTCCAAGGGCCGGCTGCCCAGGAAGGCAAGACATCTGGCCAGTGTCCCCAGTTCCACCTGCCCCAAGCCCAGCTCATCTTGTCTTCTGTCATCTAAGTCACTTTTGTTCCATGTTTCAATGTTAGTCACATTCACCTTACTTTAAAAAGGCCTTTACAAATGTGCAGCCTTCGCGTGCCAAACTTGTGAAATACCTTTTGCCTTCTTTAGAGTACTTGGTAGAAAGCCACCTGGCAGCAAGACCCATTAAGTCCAGGACATGACACAGGCAGCGGCCAAGCCATTGGGCAGTTGGGGAAGGTGGGACGGAGCCAGTGAGGTCCTGGGCCCGCACCTGGCCAGGTACTTGTCTGCATCCATCACCCCAGCACTAGGACATCTTACAGTCCCTTTACTGTACTACAGAAGGACTTGTGAGACCTTCTTTAAGAAACATTGAAGGTGTGGCGTGCTGCTGGTAGTTAGGAAGACAGAGGCGAGGAACAGCACTTACAAACTCCTGCTCCCAAGTCTCTAATCTCCATCTTAAATGACAATAAAAATACTGGTCCAATGGAGACAGCAGTGTCACTTCAGCAATCAGGACTAACTCCCGGATGACCAGAAGAGAAGCCAGCTGTGAGGACTGGGTTCTTGGGACCAAGGTCTAGCAGATGTGAACGAGGTTGACTTGCTGACATTTTATAGGTGACATCTCTGGGCCAAGAGGTCTCACGGCTCTGCTTTCCCGGCAGCCTCAGGACTAGGCGGAACTCCCATTCTGTTACTAGCTCACCTTGAGGATAGCTGAAGCTCTTGAGGAACACCTTTATGAAATGTAGCCAAAGCAGAAAAGCTTCTCTGTGGGCTGAACCCCATGAAATCCTACACCAAGTGGGCAAGGCAGCAGGGGCCCACCAGAGCATGACACATGTTCGGTTCTGCCTTGCTCTGCGTGGGAGGGGTCTGCGGCCACCAGTGACCTAGCACCTGCTGGTCATGCTTGGACTCCTCAGTCCTGTTTCCTTCATGGTCAGGAGGGAAGTACTTCTCAGGCACCTGCCGTTTCCCGTCTGACCTCCCTACCACCTCCACCCCCGCTGTCCGGGGCAACAGTCCCAGGTATGTGCTGCAGCTACTCTCCTCCACCAGCCACTCCTGCATCTTGCTGTCCCATCAGGGAGCTGTGATACCTTTTCAATAAAAGTTACGCACAAATGTGAACACCTACGACAGGGCTGGAGAGCTCATTTGTTCTTTTCCAGCAGTTAGTAATAACTCTTCTCAAATACCCTATATACTAGCACCCAAGACAAATAAGAAAAAGTTTTAAATGTTTTGTTTTCTAAAGTATAATCACTTGCAACTAGAGGAAAGGGGCTGGTAAGTTGTTTTGATTACAACAGGAAGCAAACATAAACCTTGTAAAGGAAGTATTGCACTCAAACATTACCACTTCCTAGAGCCAAACAAGAAATGACTGAAGTGCCATTAAATGAACTGTGTGACCATCACATCGCCCAGCCCCTCGGTGGCACACGTGCTGGGGCAGGCCTACACTTCAACCCTTTCCTTTAAAGGACACCTCACTTTAATGTATTGTTTTGGAAAAGCAGCACAGTGTGTTATGTCTAGTGGGAATACTTCCCTCCCCCTGTCTCTCTACAGCCCCAACATTTGAGGTGTCTAGTAAGAACCGTGTTACTATACATGTCACCTGGGATCGCTCTGGAGGTGCTCACTCATAGCACAAGCATAAATAGAGTTCTGAATTGTCGTTCAAAGCTAATGTCTGCATGATGTCGCATCTGTTGTACCTTTGGGGAAAATTTGTGTGTAAATGTACAGAAATAAAAATGTTGCCCCATTAACAAATTTCCTCTGCAATGTCTTCCCTACCTCATCTGATGGTATCCAATGAAGGGCATTTCACGACCATTGACTACAAGTAATAAAAACTGTTTATTCAGCTCTTGCTGCGTCCCTACTTTGGCGCCTCTGTAAACCGAGTCTCCGCTCAGCCTGGGAATGATGGATGGTCTCGCATCTGATTGCACAGTCCTAGTCTTAAAGGCAGGCAGAGGCAGACATAGGATTAAACATACACTGTTTATTTAGTGCCCTTCTCAGCCCCCTGAGAAATGGGCCATCAGTAAGTTTAAGAGTTCTTTTCTCTTGTATATTGATGTCCTGCTAATCCATGGCCCGCAAGTTCCTAGAGAGGTCAAGAAATTATTATCTTACACTGTGACTCTGTGAGGAAAGACTGATAACCCAAAATGCTCTTCTTTAATGTAGTATTTTTTAACAAGAAAATGTTTCTCTAATAAAGCATTTATACCAAACTCTTCTCTCCATAGCCCTGATTTTGTGTTACTTACTCTTCCTAGAGAGGTGCCCACTGTGCTTCCAAGCTACGATGATGCTGGCTGAGGCCTCGGAGGTTAGCAGAGGACACCTGCTAAAGAGGGAAGCATCTTAAACCCCAGATGTACTCCTCTCAAATGTCTTTATGTCCTGGCCAAAGTGTCACCACCTCTGGCTGCTTAGCAGTGGCTCCGTGCAAGCCTTTTGCCACTGCATGAAATGTGTTACAGAGCCCTAAACCTCTACCAGTAACAAGAAGGGTTCAAATGGACCCCGAAGATTAGAAAGTTCTTTTTCAGGGGTCCTCAACCTTGCCTGTGCTGAGAAGCACCTGGGGAGCTTTTCAACCCAGCCAAAGCCTGGGCCCCAGGCCATCTGAGTCTCTGGGGAAGGGTCAGGCATAGGCAACCTGTGAAAACAACCCTAGAGATTCTAATGTGAAGTCAGGATTAGGAGCCACTGACCCATAAAATATTGGTTTTGGGGGAAAGATGTGAAAACAAAAAAATGTGTAGCATGTAGCACTAGAAAGATTGGAATCCACCTCAAGTGGCAGGCAAAAAAAAGGCTAAGGACTAAATATGGCCAAAGCAGGTACCTGGAACTTGAGAAAAAAAGAAAAGGGAGAAGGAAAGACAATGAAAGAGAAGGAAGAACAAGCATTTGGATCCACAAAAATGAAGCAGATAAAACCACAATTGACATCTTACTTTCCATGGCACTTAGAGTTTGCAAAGTATTTCTGTGTATTTAAACCTAACAATAACCCCAGAGTGGAGATTATTCAGGACCCAGCAAAGTTAGAGACCACCCAGACCACAAATCTATTGACCAATGAGGAGTGGGCTCATACCCAGGCCCAAGGGAGAGCAAAGCCGGAAGAGACATGCTGGGGAAGGGCGTGGCTGGAACCGGAAGGCAAAGAGATAACCTGAAGCATATTTTATAAAGATTTATTATCTTAATTCTAATTGGAAATGGACAACAGAAGCATGACCAATTTAACCCTTCAATCTAATCAGCCCCCTTCAATCCCAACAAAATCTCATTTTAACCCCTTTTCTCCATTATTGAGCAGTCACAAGGAAACTACTGCCCATTTTGCTTTTCTCCTTCCCCAACTAGATCAATTACAGCCTTGTGGCCTACACTCTGGTGAGGGGAAGAAGGAAAATTAATAGATGAACCCTTTAAAAACAAATGTAAACACATCAACCTGGTGACAGTGAAATTCAATTCATTTATTTAAATGTATATTGTACATAAGTTACAAATCCTCACTTCTGCCACTCAGCTAGAAGTTTTCAGGAAAAGCTTCCATTTCTTCCTTGATCCTGTTTTCTACAAGTAATGCGAAGTTACTGTCTGTGTTTTGAAGGTTATAGCTGACAAACACCTGCTTGTTGGTCTTCCTGGCTAAAAAGAAAACACATCGACACATCCATGACTGAAATACCAGAGGTTCTATGTGCCTCAAGCCTCCCTCACAGCTGAGAAATGCCTGGAAGAGAAGGGGGTTTCAGGGAGAGAAGAAAGTTCTAATTTTTATGGCTTTTCACAGACAGCCGCTGCAAATGCAGACTAAAGTTATCTGGACCCTCTCCTAGCTACTAGAACCGGAGTTCTTAAAATGTGGTGCCCACATCAGCAGCACCCCCTGGGAACCTGGTAGACATGCAGATTCTTAGCCCCCCCCCCCCGCCCCCCGGGCCAACTGAATCAGAGAAGCTGAGGTTGGGGCCAGCAATCTATGTCCACAAGCCCTCCAGGGGATCCATATACTGACGCCTAAGAGCCACTGCCCACGTAAATGGTTGGTTAGTTGGTTTGACTTTTCAAAAACACCGATAACATTCAAGTATTTAAAATAAATATTAAAGTTCCCCTTCAGTACCACCCTCCCAGTCCCACCATCCTCACAGAGATAATCCTACAGTTCTACATTTCGGCACATGTACATACACATACACACAAATGTCTAATTTTCAATTTGATGCTGAATACACATTTTAGTCCCTCTCTATGTCGTTGGAAGAGTCATGACGTATTTTTTCTGTTTTTCGTTGCAAAAATGCATCATGACTTTTCCAGCAACCCAATAGTTGAGGTGTACTGCTCCCAAATACAGAAATCAAACAGAATCACATGCCCACACCTGAAAAATAAGACAAATATCCCGCAGACAAGTCAGGCAGTAAGCTTAAAGCAGTTAAATACTGCGACTGTACCAGAGCTAGGACCTCCTTCCTGGGCCTCACCCCAAATGCAGGGCAGGAGCAAACTCCCCCTCCCCACAGAGGCACGCACCCCACCCTGCCACCCCACAGACTTCAGATGACCATGCCAGGCCTAGCATCAAAGGCAAAAGGTGCTGAAGGTGAGGAGAGGTGAGGCTGGGGCCTGTCAAGTCACACTGGCTCAGTGGCAGGAAATTCAGTCCCCAAAGGGGGTTACTCTGATCCCAACTGCTCTACTTGCTAAGACAGGGTCTTACAGAGAGCAAAAGTGTGTCTTCGGGCATTGTCCGCCCAGCAAACCCAGCTCTGCCCTCCAGAGCTACACAGAGTGAGGGGATCCCCATCCACACTACAGCCCTCCAGCATTACTCAGAACCCTCTATAGATCATCTCTTTTGCAACTTCTTTTCATCTTCCATAGAAGATAATGTTTCGGGACAATGCTCTCTTCTCCTTCTCCCTCTAGACAACTGACATGATTAATAATGTATTTTCAACTAATATGCATAACAATAATGCACTTTCAACTAATATGCATAACAAAGCAATGCATATTTCAACACCACAGGGCTGCACTGGACAGCACCTTTCTCTTAACACTGTGTCACCACCTTTTGGTGATGGCAGCAGCCACACTACAACACTGACTTTTCAAGCTTTTTCTGTGTGCCTGGGCAATGGCTAAGAGCTGCCAGTTTTTGCTGATACAGGCAGGATGGGACCCTTCATTAATATTTGACCTTAATAAGTTGGTAAGGATATTACTTTTTGTTCTATTTCAATTAGTGTAGATTATTATAAATTGATGTAAACCACATGAGAGGAAAACGTTAATTTTAAAAAGCCCCAACATTTCCACAAAACTCAAAGAAAAAAAAAAACAGAACCCATTTTTGGCATACAAACAACCAGGCCTCCATCTCAAGGACACCCCTGAGCCCATCTACCTTTATTGGCATAAACAATTTATTTGTGCACGCCAAAGAAGCTCTCGCCACCCTGAACAACCACAATCTGTCATCCACACTGGCGATCCACCGAGTTTTCTGTCCCTAGAACTATAAACAACCCCAAGTTTTCACCGCACCAGACAGGGCACTGTGTGGCACAGGAGTGTTGCCCCTTAAACACGGGCAATACACAGTGAAGCACGTGGAAGCAATCGTGTCTTCAACTTACTTTCATGTGGTTCAGAAAAAACAATGATGTAAACACACAGAGGGGATGATAACAGCTAGGAATGTGGGTAAAGGCTAAGCAGGAATTTTGTATCTTTTTTTGCAACTTTTCTGTAAATTTAAAATTACTTCCTAATAAGAAGTCACCAAAATAACCTACTAGTCAGGTTTCTCTAATTTCAGGCTGAAGGAAAAGTACAGTAGCTGCAGCTGCCTTCATGGTCTTCACCCTATTCAAGCAGAGAACTCAGTGTGGCAAGTCTAGGCCGACCTCCTCTCAACCCATCCACAACATCATAATCCACCTGAACTGTGTGGCTGAGCTGTTTACATGGGTATATTCCAGAGTGACTGGCATATAAATTCCCACTTACCAGGGATCAAGTGGATAGAACTGTCAACACAACTAAAATATAGGGGCTGGGTCCCATTCACCATACACCCCCCAGGACCAGCACAGGGGCTCCAGAGCTGGCACTAGAACTGAACTGACTGGGAACAGTGGTAAACACGAAGACTGAAGAGGAGACACAGGCTGCCCTCCTGTTCAAGGTCCCTGGGCAACCTGTGATGACCTGGTGACCATGGCCAAGGGCAGAACACATGCTGTCCTTACCTGAGCTACCTGGGTATTTACAGGAAGTGTGTGTTTGGGGTGTGGGAGAGGGTAGAGCCTTCAGCCTCATGATCTTGCTTAACACTGGCTCTATGTCACACTCAAGCCAGACCAGTCTCCCTACTGAACTCTGAATAATCTCACAGGGAATGAAAGACAGTCCCTCCGGCACAGTGCTGGCACCCTGCTCCACAGGCTCCACTGAATCCCTGGGGAGGCCCAGGAGGCTCCCTGCAGCCACTGCCCACTGGGTACTATGGGCATCATTCACATTCTCTCCTCCACAAGTTGGTAATGTCCTTCCAGAAGGGAGCTAAATCACCTGTCACTCATTGGCTTGGACAACAGCCAAGGACATGGAAGTCCCCTGGGAACATGCTGGGCCTGAGACAGCAGTGGTACCACGTGGGCATGGATATGCTCTCCTTAAAGAAAACCTGGTATACAAAGGTCTGAGCTTATCCCATAGGGATGAGTTCACTATCTCTCAGTATATAATACCCTTTATTTCTACAGTAACTTGCCTCATGGTTCCATTAAACAGTGAGGCCTCATCAGCTGCTCTTGCAGCCCCACTGTGGGTACGTACCTAAGCGCTGGGCAAGGCCAATGGAGGTCGTGTCGGAAGTGTCTCCGAGGAGGGAGGTGGACACAGGGATGGAGTCCTAAAAGAAAAACAGAGGACTTCCGGTAAGATGGCGGAATAGACAGACGCTGTGCCAACTACTTCCCAGAATCACAACAAAATTACAAATAATTTATAAGATATTCAACCTCAGAAGTTCCCTGGACCCTAGATGAACAGAACCTCTAAACAAAGGACTTAAAGAGGAGGCCACGTCAAGTCCGGTAGGAGGGGTGGGGACGAGAGAGGGCGAACCCCATGAGGGACACCTCAGCGGTGGGGAGGCTTCTCTGGTTGGGGGCGAGACCCTCCGGCCCCACAC
>NW_017731879.1:1074944-1092364 GCF_001890085.2 Hipposideros armiger
TATTGCACTGTGTTGTACAGCTGAAACTAATTCTAAAAAATGTGTATTTCATAATAAAAAATAATTTAATAAAAAAAAAAGAAAGAAAAACAGAATGCAATGCTGCTTCTCCATCAGCCAAACTTCTGTGGCTTCTGATTCTTCATAAGGGTGGTAGTGGCAGGTCCTAGGAGGTTAGACACATCTACCAAGAGGAAGGTCTGGCTCTGTGTCAACAGCCAGGTAGGTTGACCATCTGATGCATATGAGGTCATACAGCTGGGAAAGACGAAGAGAAGTCACCTGAAGATGACATCACAGTGCTATCAATAAGTTCTAGGACTTATTCCACATAAAGGGTTTGTTTTAGTGTTGGAACCTCCAAAGCATGCTGAAAGGCAACATTATGACCAAGAGGGAGGCACACAAGATCATTAAGGCCACAGCAAGAAGAAAGCTATCAGAGTCTGGGTGCCAAGTGCCTCCAGGTCCCTCTCGCCCCCATGGTAGCCAGTGGCGGAGAAGACATGACACCTAATCTCCTTACCTGGACCCGTGCGAAAACACACAGCTCCATTCTCCTGAGGGTATCTGGGCTCTTCAAGGTCAACAAGGGCCCTGTGACTTTGCAAATGGGCACCAGCCATCAGCATCCAAATAATGAAATAAAAATTCTGAATATGCTCGGCCAATCCTCATCTCAGATAAGAAGCAATAAAACTAAAGATAAATAAATGTGGCCCTTCTGAAATCTAGAGTTAATCTTACTTCCAATTACTTGGGAAGTAATCTCCCTGACCATTAGAAAGGTCTAACTTAAAAGGAAAAAACCCACTAACTTATAATATGACCAAAAGTACTCTTATTGTGAGCAGAGCACAGATCAGAGACTGCTCCTTATCTCCTAAGGGTTCAAAGTCACTTTAATATGAGACAGAATTTGTCCAGGTCTATTAAAAACAATCAGAAAGCACAGGATTTACTACATGCTTTTTTTCTTGAAAAAGACAGAAACATAATCTTAATGAGTTGGTTTACAAATTCCAGTAGCAACTGCTCAACTCTGCCACCAAAGTGCAAAAGCTGTTACAGACACTACTGAATGGATGCGCATAGCTGTGTTCCCACAAAACTTTATCACAAATAGACACAGCCTGTAGGCCAGCCCACAGGCCACAGTCTGCCCAGCCCTGTTCCACAGGAATCTTCATTGTCCTGCCTTAAGCTATGGCCTGCACCTCTCCTCTCCAGCTGACCTGGTCCTCAGCACCTGGAGGGCAATGTCTAGGCACACAATGAAGCCAGGCAGTGGGGATGATTCCTTTCTTTTTCCTGCCCCATTCTTGATGGAGGGTGACTTTCCAGTTGAGACACGACACCCTACTAAGAGCTATGACTACCAAGTGGTCAGACCACCAAAGCAGCTCACAAGAAGAGCCTTGAAACTGATTCAAGGAAGCGATGCCTGGTCTTACCAATGAGCAGTCCTGGGCCTCATGTAGCCCACAGCCTTACACAGGTCTATGACTACATCCTTAGGATTAGGAGAGAAAGAAGGTAAGGTGGCTCCAAGGCACCACGACCTCCAAACACACAGCCACGCCCCTGCCCCTTTAGGCCCCTCTTCCCTCTTCTATCAAGGGAAGACCTGGAATTGTCATCTGCCCAAAGGCCCACCTGCTGGTACCCACCAGCAAAGAAATAAAAGAAAATGCCCCTAGGAAAAGAACAGTGAAAAGGGAAGAGGCAGGCGAGAAGAGCAGCCAGAAGGGAAGAGGGATACTATGTGAGGATATCCAGAAGTCCCATTCAGAAGCTGTGTCCTTCTCGAAGCTTTGCCCAGGTCCTGCCTGATGGCTCCCTCCTCTGATTTCCCACCATCCCTGGGGCCCCTCCGAGATTACAATCCATGCTGCCTGACTGGCTGTGATTCCTGGTAGTCCTCCCAAGCAGAGGGGGAGTTCCCTGAGGGTGCCTCACTCATTCATTCAACAAGGATTTAATGAGCAGCCTATCAGGCATGAAGGACACAAAACTCATAAAACAGACAAAGTGCAGAGGGAGCAACAGCTGGGGGCATGCCAGTGTGCTTAGAGCAGCCAAGAGGCCAGAGAGTGGGCAGGGAGGAAGATGGGAGCAGGGGAGCTCTCCCAGGTAACAGAGCCTGGGGGTCACAGAAAAGGCTCTGGACTGTGCTCTGAGTTTCTCTCCTGAAATGTCTGGAGCAGAGGAATGACAATATCTAACTGCAGTCTGCTACCCCATAGAAAACTAGCCATAAGGCACCATTTGGGTTGAACTATGTCCTCCAAAAAGATGTCCATGTCCTAACCCCTAGTACCTGCAGATGAGACTTGATTTAGAAACAGAGCTTTGCAGATATAAAGATGTAAGTTAAGATAAGGTCATAATGTAGTAGGGTGGACCCTTAATCTATATTATGACTGGTGTCCTTATAAAAAGACACACATAGACAGAGACACTCAGAGGCGGCCATACGACACTGGAAGCAGAGACTGGAGTGATGATGGGGCAAGCCAAGGAAAACCAAAGACTGGCAACAACACTAGAAGATGGGAGAAAGGCATGGGATAATCTCTCTCTCAGAGCCTCCAGAACAAACCAGCCCTGCCAACACCTTGATTTCAGGCTTCTGGCCTCCAGAACTATGAGAGAATACATCTCTGTTGTTTTTTAAGCCACCCAGTTTGTGGCACTTCATTACAGCAGCTCTAATAAAGTAATACAGGAAGCAAAGGGGGAATCAGCCAAGGAGAGATGCTGCAGGCCTGGGTGAGGGTGGCAGGCCTGAAGGAGGTGAGATACGGTAGGATTCACGTTATGTTTTTTTTTAAGTATAGTTGACATACAGTATTGTATTAGTTTCAGGGGTACAACATAGTGATTAGACATTTGTATGCCTTATGATATGATCACCACACTAAGTCAAGAAACCATCTGTCACCATCCAAAGTTATTACAATATTGTACTATATTCCCCATGCTATCCATTACATTCCCATATTTATTTATTTTATAACTGAAAGTTTGTACCTCTTATTGCTCGTCAACTTTCTTACCCATCCCCCTACTCCATTCCTTTCTGGCAATCATCAGTCTGTTCTCCATCTATGAGTCTTGTTTCGGTTTTGTTTTGGGGTTTGTTTGTGTTTTTTTTATTTTTAGATTCCACATAAGTGAAATCATGCGGTATTTGTCTTTCTCTGTCTGACCTATTTCACTTAGCATAGACTTTTGTGTGTTCTGACAAGTGCCCACAGATTCACTGCCATTCAGCACGTGGAGTGTGGGAGAGAGAAATCAAGGATAACTTCTAGGTTCCAGTGGAGTTACCATAACAGAGATGGGCTGGCTGTGAGGGCAGGTTTGGGGGAAGAGGTCAAGAGTTTGGTCTTGAATATGTCTAGTATAAGATGCCTATTAGACTTCCAATTGGAGACACAGGAGTCTGAAGTTCAGGAAAGAGGTCTGTACTGGAAACACAGATAAATGTCGGTCAATACAGAGAGGGCATGAAAACTAAGGTAGATGCCAACCCCAAGGGCGAGGAGTGTGACGGGAGGGCAGAGGTCCTACGATGAAGCCCCTGGACACCCCAACTACGGAGATGGGAGACAGAAGGAGCTAGCAGAGATGCGGGAACCGAAGGGAGGGACCTAGCTGGGGTCCCACGTGCTGGCCTGACCGCACACAGCTCCCCTCCGGGTGGTGAAGGTCCAGACCGACCCTCCGTTCCTGAAGACATCACAGGAAGAGTTCTGGGGAGCCCCAGGGGCCCCACGGACCCAGGAGACCAGGGGCCCACGCCAGGGCCGAGACCCCTCGCTCACCCAGTCATTCCCGCCCTCCACTGGCCGGGCCGCCTAGGGACCGCCCCATTCCCCGCGTCCTCTCTCCCCTCTCCTCCACACCCCCGCCTTCGCCCCGCAGACACTCACGTAGCGGCTGCACATGGCCACGGCAAGGTTGCGCAGGTGCGGCGTGGCTCCCACCCAGAGGAAGAGCGAGTCCGTCAGCCGCATGACGTGAAAGTGGACCAGCTGCTCCCACAGCCTCGCGCTGAAGTTGTGCAGGGAGACTCCCCCACCGGCGGAGGCCCACTGCCCCTCCATGCCGCCCGGCGGGCCCCCGACCCACACGCGCCGCGACTCAAGACCCCGTTGCGGTCGCTGTTCCGGCTAGACCTGAGCAGGAGAGCGCCGAGCGGCCGAGTGCGCCTTCGCTTTCGGTCCTGCGAAGTGGGTGGGGCCTATGGCGTTCGTGGGCGGGCCCCTAAAGGGGCGTGTTCGGGCAGCTCAACTCCTGGGTGCAGACGGAACCCCGGCGGCGCCATCCTGCCGGCTCCTCCGCTCGCTCTTGTTTGTTGTTGGATGTTGGAGGGAAACCCGCTCTTGTCACCAGCCCGGGCAGACATATACCTCCGCCAGGAGAACTCGTCCTCGCTTGTTCCCTTCCTCCGCTACCCCAGTTAGTGCAGACTAGCAGCACTGATGTGCTGGAGCTAGCTGCAAAGTCTTCCCAGGTCGTGACACGTCGCCCTACAAAGACTATCCCGTTTTAATGCCGTATATCCTTAGGCACCCGAGAGCGGCCACCTCCTATCATACCGCCTTGAATGAATTTGGATTACCAAAATCTTCCTCCTCCTGGCAGCCCTGTAACTCTAGGGAAGCCCTGAACGTAGATAGCCTTAAGAATGGCAGCGATGTTGGGAGAAAGCTTCTAAAAAGGAAAAGCGCGTGGACTAGGTGTGGGAGGATGAGCAGGCATGCTTATGGATTCAGACCCCACACACAGGCAGCTGCAGTTGGGTGCAAGCCTTGGGCTAACCTTTTAGCGTCTCTGAGACTGTTTCCTCATCTACAAAATAGAAATAATAGGCACCTCTCAGAGAAGTGGAAAAGATTATGAACAAGTACGTGGCAAGCACAGTGAATGGTGGCCCTTATCCCTGAGGGACCCTTTAATTTTAGTCACTTTGAGACACTTCAGAGTTGAAATAAGGAAGCCTTCAGTGTGTTAAAAGAGATTGCAGTAAAAGCAAATGGCCCATTTTGTCAGATTCTGTTACAACTGACTTGGGTTTTAAGTCAGAACTATCAGTTCTGCTTTTTAAATCTCTAATAGGTCTAAGTTGACTAAATTCAAATTGTAAAGGGTAAGTATTTTTATAGGTTTGTCCTATTAATTATCAATGATTCAGTAATATATTTAATTTTCAAACAGCTTTATTAAGAAATAATTGACAGGGCCGGCCGAGTGGCGCGATGGTTAAGAACTGGCCTGGGACACCAGAGGGCCCCGGTTCGGATCCCACATATGAGGGCCAGTGACACTGCCCTCTACAGCTAAGATGCTGAACAACAGCTCGACCTGGAGCTGGGCTGCCATGAGTCGCCTGCGACGGCCGTAGGCTGCAGCCCCTGTGGCAGTGGGTTGCCATGGGCTACCGTATGTAGCCAGCAGCCAGCGTGAGCGGCCAGCAGCCGCAGTGAGCGGCCAGCAGCCGCAGTGAGCGGCCGTCCAGAAGCCGGCGACTGATCTGCCTCGCCCTGGGAAGAGCGCAATGATGGTGCCAACATGGGCCAGTGAAGCGACGTCCTCCACAACTAGACTGAAGAACAAAAGGACAGCAACTTGTCTGTTTCCCTTCTCCCAATTCCCCAGCACTGTTCCCATCCCCCCAATTCCCCAATAAAAATCTTTAAAAAAAAAAAAAGAAATAATTGACATACAATAACTGCACATATTTAAAGTTTATAAATTGAAGTTTTGACATATATTTAACCCATGAAACCATAGCTACAATCAAGATAGCAAACATGTCCACCATCCCCAAATGTTTCCTCAAGCCCCTTTGTAATTCCTCCTGTCTCTCCCCCAACCACTAGTCTGCATTTTGTCACTACAGATTAGTTTGCATTCTCTAGAGTTTTACATAAATGGAATCATACAGTATGTACATTTTTTTGCCTACTTTTTTCTCATCATAATTATTTTACGATTCATCTAGGTTTTGGGTGTATGAATAGTTCATTCCTTTTTATTGCTGAGTAGTATGCTATTGTGTGACTATACCACTATTGTTTATCCATTCACATGTGTTCATTTGGGCTGTTTCCCATTTTGGGTATTACAATAAAGCTGCTATGAACGTATGTGTACAAGTAAGTATCTGTATAGACATATGCTTTCATTTCTCGTAGGTAAATACCTAGTAGAATGGTTGTGTTATATAGAAGTTATATGTGTAACTTTTCAAAAACCTGACAAACTGTTTCTCACAGTAATTTGCCTTTTAAGTTCTAATGAACCTCAATTCATATTTCACATCATACACAAAAATGAATTCAAATGGTTCATGCACCTAAACATAAAACATCAGACTATAAAACTTCTAAAACAGGAGAAAACCTTTGCGACCTTTAGTTAGACAAAGATCTCATAAATAAAACACCAAAAGCATGATCTATAAAAGAGAAAATTGACAAATTGAACCAATGGAGCATATGATCTCACCCACACCCCAACTCTAATATCCTCTAATGCTTTGTACCCCTAGAAAACAAACAAATCTTTAAAATGGAGAGTTTATATCTAAAGGATTTGAAAGAACTGTCTGGGGAAACTAAATAGTTAACACCCTATTGCCTCACTCTCCTCCCCCACATCCACGCAGTACAAGTTAAAGCATGCTCCTCTCTGCGGCTTCATCTGGGCTCTGAGCATGGCTGGGGAAATCACCTGACCCAGCAGGAATGGGTAACAGCCAGTAATGTCCCTCAATGTCAGCTGCCCCTTAAACACTGTAGGTGTCCTGCAGTCCCTAGATTGTGGCCTCTCTCATTTGCCCTGAGGACTATCCTCTTCAAGCCCTAACCCTACCCAAGTCCAAGTTCAGCAGATGACCCTGCTTCTGATTCTACAAAGAAAAAGAGGTTATCAGGCTTGATTTCCCCAATTCCTTGTCCCTCTACTCAAACCCTCATCTTCATCTGATCCCATTCTTACCTCCTTCTACTCCTCATTACAGTGAAAGATGTCCCTCCTCTTGTCAAAGTTTAATCTGTATATCTACCTGTGCTCTGACCCTACCCTTCTCCATATCCTCAGGAACCTCACTCCATCAACTGTGGTAGACTCTGAGATGTGCCTCCTAGATCCCTTTTCAAGAAAGGACTTCTTGTCCCAGCTACTGGAAATGTTGTTAGCAGAATTCTCCTGCTGTGGCCTCCTTCAGAGTCTGCACATACTTCCTAGGGCAGCCCATATCCAATGACTCATGGAGGTAGCGGAATAAAGGCCAGGCCGTTTTGACCCAATGCAGGACAACTGTGATGGGCCGTTTTCACTCCAGAGCGTCCGTGGGGTCAGCTGAGGCTGACTACAAGGGTAGCATTTACTTTACACCATCAGAAGAAATCAAGGACAGATGATCAGGAGGCTGAGTGCAGTCATCCCAATAAATTCTTATGGTCCCTTGATTAGTTTCTAGACCTAGAATCCAGTATCTGACGAGGTGGCCAGGTCTCCTACAACGCCAGGAAAAGTATACACAGCATGACCACCCAGTCCTTCCCCAAAGGGTCCAATGGCCATTTATTCGGGTAACAATATACTAGGGAAAGAGGAAGACCCAGATATTTCAAGAGTCAGAGTTGGAATTGAGTTCTGGGGACCTGAAGTGTCATCATGGTCCTCCCGGTAGAGTAGGAACATACAGGAACCAGACAACAAATGGAGTCCTAGACAAGGATCCGTTGGGTCTACAGACACTTCTGGGGTTATTTGCCTGGTCCCTGAATATATAATTGGAATAGACATACTTGGAAGTTGGCACAGTTGCCACATCGAATCCTTGTCCTATGGGTTAAGAGCTATCACAGTGGATAAAGCCAACTGGAAGGCTATGACACTGCCCCTTCCCCAGCCAATCAATATTGCATCCAGGAGAGAATGGTAAAAATTAGTGCCACCTTTGGTGACCAAAAGATACAGTCGTGGTGGCCCTCAACATATCCCTACTTCACCACCTGAATCCTGGAAGATGACAATAGACTACCATAAACTCAGCCAAGAAGCAGTACCAATTACAGCAGCCACAGCAGATGTGGTATCTTTGCTAGAGCAATATAATAAGGCCTCAGGTACAAGGTACATGACCACGGATTTGGGAAATGCATCCTTTTCTATTCCAATCAGAAAAAAAGGAGCAGAAACAGTTTGCATTTACATGGGATGGACAGCAATATTTATTTATAGTTTTGCCCAAGACTACGTTAACTCTTCACCTTCTGTCAGAATGTAGTCTTAAGAGACTACTAGACTTGTCTAGACATTCTACATAATATCACATTGATGCATTATATCATTGTCACTTCAGTTTCACCAATGCCTTGTCTTTGGTTCACACCTATGGCCATATGGGAGATCCCATAGAAATAGCTGAAGAATGAGGTAAAAGCCTGAGTTTGGTTTTTGGATGGGTTGGTGTGGAGGTACAAGCTACAAATGGATGGCAGCTGCACTACAGTCTTACTCTAGCATTGCACCTTGTTGTCCGTTTGTGTAGACAGAGCAGTAGACCAAGGTTAGAGTACATATAGACTTGTGGGCAGTGGGGAATGACCTGGCTGGGCTCGTCAAGGACCTGCAAGGAGAAAGACAGGAAGATGGAGGACAAGGAGGACTGGGGAAAGGCATGTGGGTTGAGTGTCCACAAAACATGAATATTATGGTATCATATTATCACCCAGCAGAGAACATCCACCACAGAAATTAAGCAACTAAGTAGACAAAATGATGCAGTCAGTTGCTATTAGTCAGACTTCTATTTTCCACTAAGCCAAGGCTGGTACAGTGGGCCATGAACAAAATAACCATGGTAGCAGAGATGGAGGTTATACAAGGGCCAACAGCATGGAATTCCACTTATCAAAGTTGGTCTTGCTGCTGCTGCCACCAAATGTCCAATCTACAAACAGAGATCTAAGCATAGGCTCTGTTATGGCACCATCCTCAGGGAGAACAACTGGCCACATGGTACCAAGTTGGTGATGTTGGGCTCTTTTCAGCCAGAAGGGCCAACAATTTGTTCTGACAGGAAAATAACCATGTTCCAGGTATGGGATTGCCCTCCCTGTCCACAAGGCCACAGATGGTGCCATTATCCAAGCACTTTCAGAGGGTATGGTCCTCCTGCATGGCATTCTGCATAACATCACATGAGACAGCAAAAGAGGTGGGAGAGTGGGCTGCCGTGGGGCAGCCACTGGTCACATCACACACTCTATGCCACCCACAAGCTGCTGCCCACTGAAGGTAGAAATGCTCATAAGTGATCATTTAGAAGGATGGAGGGTTGTCCTCCAAGACCCTGTATACAACTTGAATATGGTGCTGTGTCCGCAATAAGAAAACCTCATGAGTCAGGGATCCAAGGAGTGGAAGGAAACAGGAGCAACCTCACGTCCCATTGCTCCCAACACCCCATGTAGGAGATTGTGCTTCCCAAACCTGCACTTGTGGACTACAAGATTAGAGGCTCTTTTTCCCAAAGGGAGGTCACTTCCACCAGGGGACACAGCAAGAGTCCCACTAAGCTATGTTATGGCTGCCACTGGGCACTTGGGAATCCTGTGTCCCGAGTCCACCAAGTTGAAAAAGAGTCATCATCCTGGCAGGGGAAATCCACCCTGATCATCAGGAGTAGATAGGGCTTATTACCCGGTGGGGACAGAGAGGAAAATGTCTGACACCCAGGTGATGCACATGAGTGCCATTTGGTACTACCTTGTCCAATTGTGACAGTTAATGGACCAAACTGCAACTCTGGCCCAGGGCAGATCCTCCCTCCTGTAAAAAATTGTTGTCCAGCCGCTGGGAGAATGCGGCCTTCCAGGGTCAAGCCCTTTAGGATAATTCAGCTACCAAGAGCTGCTTTGCCTAAAGGTCTTTCCTGAGATGGCTGTCTGATGGGAGGCAAAGAAATGAAGATGCAGATAATTTGGCCCAACACAGTCAACTCCAATAGCCACTGTAGCTCCAGAGCTCGCCAAGGAGTCAGCTGAAGCTTTTGGGTCTACATCACAACTTTCCTTCTCCCTTTGCCCATTCCTACTTCCTCTCCCACCCTTCCATTAAGTATCAATTCCAAGGGTATTTCTAATAAATATTCATACTGAACTTTCTGAATTTGCTGTCTGGAGAACCCAAACTGGGGTAGGCTTCTTCTGTGGTCCTTTCTTATCTCATTTTAGGCATTCCCTGGGCAATTTCACCCATGGCCATGATTTTGCTCATCACCTAATCTCTAACGTGTGTATCTACAGCCAGTCTTGCTCTTCTTAGAGCCACATACATACTGAACTAGCCATCATTGCCTAAGTGTCCCCTAGCACCTGGACCCTCAGCGTGTCCACACCCCATCTCTTGCATTCCCCCCTCCTGCCCTCAAACCTTTCCCTTTCCCTACATTAGTGAATGTACCACCACTCACACAGTTTTCCAAACCAAAACTCAAGGATCTTCTCTATTACTGCAAACAATGCACTGCTGATGTTTCCCACACACCCCCTCCCATCGTCCCCACCCGCACTGCCGTCCTGGTGCAGACCTCACCTTTCTGTGGCCTGGACTGCTGCTATGGCTTTCTGACTGGCTTCCCTGCTTCTTGTTTCACTGGCTTCCAATTTGTCTTTCTCACTATCTCCAAAGAGATCTATTGAACAAATAAATTTGCTCATGTTACTCCTTGTAATAAGAAATCCCTCAGTGATGCTTAACCGAAACACATATGCAGGCACACAAGGCCCCTCACCCAGCTGCCGGTCTACTTCCTGGCTAGCCTATTCCCTCACCTCCAGCTTTACCCTCTGGTGATACTGAACTCCATGAGGCAGCTGGAGTCCATCACCTACCTCCATTTGTCCTGTGCACCACTGCACATGGTGCCCCCTGCCTGGGCCTGCCCCAGACTTACCTGCCAAAGAAACCCCTGGTCTGGAAGTTAGCCTCAACACCACCCCTGGGGGAGGCTCAGGCAGGCTGGCTGCAGCTTCATTTCTGCCTCCTACAGAGCAGTCATTGTGTGTAGTGGACGTTTTCGTGCCCATCTTCTTTCTCAGGAAGCCCCTTAAGGGAAGTTAGGGGTCCTCCATTTTCAGTGCAGTGCGCAGCACGGGCCTGCGCATCACAGCCGTAAAACAAATATTGATTGAGTGTTAGCGTGATTGACTCCATGAGTGAGTAAATGCTGAAAGAAAAAATAAGGATAAATACAATACTATATCAGTTTCAGGTGTACAACATAGTGATTAGACATTTACATAACTTACGAAGTTAAGTATCCATCCAAATTGCTTTATATTTTTATAGAGTTGTTAATCACAAGTCAGGCCTGAGAGTTGATATTTTTTTCTTGTGCAAATATTTCAGATCAAGTTAAATGTCTTTTTCAGTGGCTGTGGTTCACTTTAATTAAATTCATGCTGTTTGACTAGGAAAAAAAATAAAATAAATAAGGACCACCTCAGGGCCTTAGGCTCCACTAATTAGATCTTTGCTCTGTTCTAGGGCTCTGTTACCTGAGCTGAAAATTGAGAAGATTGGCTTAGATTATCTCTAGGGCATCTTCCAGAGCTAATACCCTATGAAGATCAGATAAGAATGCACAAAGGTAATGCGAGCCTTCTTCCGCCAGCCCTAGGCCAAGAATGCTATTCTCCAGGGAACCACTAGGTGGCAGGTGGGAAGGAAGCTGGTTAGATGCAGAGCCTGGCTTTCCCTTTCAGAAAGGGAGAAGGGGCGGCCTGGCTGTCTTTATTCTCTAGACTGGGCAATTTTAGAATACTCCGATGAAACAACAGTTCCTGTTGCCCAGAGAGCCCACAGCCCACAAATGCAAAAGTACCCAGCAGCAGACTGCGAAAGAGGCCAGCCTACCAGCTGTCTGCTTGAAGAGAGGGGAAGGGGGTCTTGGATGTTTTGATTCATCTCTCTCCTCTTTCTGCTACCAGCTTGGGTTGTGAGCCTTTGTCTGGTGTGAATTTCATTAAAAACCAAGAATTACAGAATTTTTTAGATGATGGATAAGAAAACTGCTCTGTGGGGAGGACACCTGTCACCTCCCTTCCAGGTAAAGAAAGGTAAGTCCTGGATTTATAATGCACACCATCTGGAGATGGAGCTGCCCTGGCATGATCACAGCGCAAGCCATGAGAACCTCCAGGAAGTTTACAGCATCACAGTAGTCTCTCATGAGATCCTGGGGCCTTTAATCCAAAATCAGCCCTGACCTCTGTTATTTGCCACGGTTGATAATGTGGTGTTTGGGTTAGTAATAGGCTAGGTTATGCCATGGTAACATTTTAACCCTCAAATGGCAATGGCTTGATGCAACAAATTCTATCTGTAGTTCATGATGTACTTCTGGCATAGGATGGGAGGCAAAGGGATAGGAGGTAAGGTGAGGACTCTGCTCCATATAGTTCTTTAGGACCCAGACTGACACCTTGGGTCACCGCAGCAGAAGAGGAAGCTGCAGGGCTGTGTCTGGCCTTTTGGTGCTCCAACCCAGAAGTGACACATCACATCTTCTGCCCGTTAACCAGAAATAGTCACCTGTCACTGCCTACCTGCTGGGGATGGGGGGAAGGGGTTGGGTTCAAAATGTGGGGAGCAGATGGAATTTTTTTTAACTTGCTGATCTCCTTTACCCATTTCTCCCATTCCCTACCTCTGCATTTGGCAACCACCAATGTGTTATCTGTATCTATGAGCTTGGTTGTTTTTTCGTTTATTTGTTTTTTGTTTTGTTGGTTTTTATAGATTCTATATAAAAGACATCATATAATATTTGTCTTCCTCATTTCACTTAGCGTAATGCCCTCAAGGTCCATCCATGTTGTTGTGAATGACAAGATTTCATTCTTTTTTATGGCTGAGTAATATTCCATTATATATACAATAAGTCCCCGACTTACAAACATTCGAGTTGCGAACTTCCACAGATATAAACGGACCTCGCATTACGAACATTCGTAGATGCAAACAAATCGCTAGAGTAGCTCACGTGTCTGCTGGACATTGTCATAGTTGTGCTGCTGTGTGCTTACTGTACAGTACGATAGTGTACAGTAGTACAGTGCTCAATCAGAACCCAGGATATCCAGAAGCAAGAGGAAAAGCAATGGTGATGTGGGGGGGACTGCTAGGAAGGGCAAAGCAATAACCATGGAAACAAAAGTGAAAATAATTGAAAGATTGGACTGAGGTGAAAAGATGGTAGATGTCACTCATTTTTATAACATGAATTGTTCAACCATTGGCTTTACATTGTATATTTGTGTCAAAGGTGTATAATACTCACTTTGTCGGACTTAAGAATCCAACTTAAGAACGTTGACCCGGAACGGAACTCATTCGTAAGTCGGGGACTTACAATATATACTATATCACAATTTCTGTATCCATTTATCCACCAATGGACATTAAGTTTTGATGAACACCACTGTCCCTGCTACAGTGACAAAAAAAATTATGATTTACTGAGAGTTACTACACCTGTCAACCAGCATTTGTCCGGATTTTCCCTGAGGAGCCCCACTGGCCTGGGATCCAGAGCATAGCCCAAATCTGTGTTCACTACTGCAAGTTGTTAAACTGTTTTAAGTCTTTTTTTAGTCTGAAGAATATATGATAATTCACATTTTGCTCCAAATCTGTTCCTCCCACCAAACCCAACAAACAGTCTACAATTGAACCCATTAAACCCACTTCTGTTCCATTACTACAGATTATCTGTCTGCTCCTATCTGAAAGTAACCCCTCCACTTATGCACTAGTTCGTCTCTCACTGTTTTAAGGACAGCACACAAGTGGTTTGTATCTCTCTCTCTCCTGCATCATCGATTTTCTCCTCCCTACTAGACTGTTTCCATAGGCATACAGATGTGATCTTTAAAAATATCTTCCTTTGTCTCCACATCCACTCTGACTGCCTCCCCATATCTCTGCTTCCCTCTACAGCAAAACTCCTGGGAAAGGCTTCCTGTAGCTGTCTACAGTTCCTCTTCTCCCTCTCTTTCTTTAACTCACTGCAGTCGGGCTGCCTTTCCCTTTGCTGAACTAACTATTCCCACCTTCTCAAAATACGCTGCTGGTTCTCAGTCACAGTCACAGCCCCCTCTGTTGAAGTGCTCCAGTGTCCGTCCGCTGCTCTCCCTGCAAGGCGATCTCCAGCAGCCCATGGCTATGTACCTGCTGCACACCAATGATGACTCCCAAATTTGTGTCTCTAGAGACAAACTCTTTCTGAGCTCCAACTCTATAGAGTCAGCTGCCCACACGGCATCACTGCCGGGAGCCGTCTGCGCCTCAGTATCTGACATGGCCAAACACACTGCAATTGTGACAAATTCTGAAGCTCTGACTGAGAAACAGATACTGCTCTATATCTTAGAAGATTTAAATTCCCCTTTGGATGCTCCCCAGTAGGATGAAGATCTTACACCCCTTCTGATAGATATATCACAATAATTCTATTTTATACACTAAAGGTAATTTTAGTCACACTAGTCTCTTAGTAAAGGTCAAAGTACACACCCTATAAATCTTAAGATCCTGCTTAGCTAATAGTGTTTAGGATAATTGTTGAGTAGTCACATAGTCACTTCACTATAGGTAAAAAGATTAGCCTTAGTCACATAGTCACTATAGGTAAAAAGGATTAAAACACAGTTAAGATAAGTTGGTCTTTTAGCATAAGAAAAAGTCAAGCTGTACCCTGGAGCATAAGAATTAGAGGAAGTAAAACCCTGATCTAAACTATGTAAAAGAACTTTTTACTGATGAGATAATGGTCAACTGCCCACTATAAAAAGGGGCATGCTGTAGAATAAAGTGAGACACTTCTCTTCTTGAAAAAGCGATCCTGTGTCTCCGCGCGTCTTTCTTCTTTTTCCTCGCCGACTCCGCCTCCACCTGAGGGAACCCCTGGACCCTGCGGGAGCTGGTCTCCCGCACATCACCATTTGAATGTGTGCTGGAAACTAGTAACTTAACAAGGGTTCCCCCAGGAAAGCCTGCCCTTCCCACATTCTTCCCCATCTCAGAAAGGAACACCTGCCCTCTTCCGGGCAGTCAGTTCAAAACCCTTGGTGTTCTCCTTGACTCCTCTCGTCCTCTCACACCTTACACTTTTCCTTTTACCTCATTTTTGCAATAGGAGGATTAGATTCATATACCAAGATTGCCTAATACAAGTAGCCTACTGCCAGGGAAGACTTCTAGAATGTTAGATTTTCTTAGTGCTGTAAGAACCATTCATAGATAGATAGATAGATAGATAGATAGATAGATAGATAGATAGATAGATAGATTTTTTAACTTCCCCTATCAGTTCTTGAATCTCCCAAAAGGCTAATTTCTGAACCACATCTACTTCTCCCCTGCCCCTGCCGTCTGCCTCCTCATCCAAGCTTTCCCACTCATTCTTCACAAATGCAGACAAAATATTTTTTGTTGGCAGCAGCTGTCCCATAACGTTTCTTAGCACACAAAAGAAAAACTCCTGCCCAAATTCTGATGTCATCAGGCACTGGCAAAAAAGGAAAATAAGATAATCCTATCAGTTTGCTCCAGAGGGGAAAAAAACTTAAAGTGAATGGAAACAAGTTGAACTGTGCGTCACTATTAATCACAGGCAAAATCAACCATGATGAAATATTTCTATAGCTATTTTTAAAATACCAGTACAGTTTCTTAACCAACTAAGCTTCAATGCGGCTCTGCCCTACCCAGAGGACAGTCATTAGTCTGCATTAGACTGGGTGGCCCACCCAGGGCCACAGAGGAGGCTGCCCCTCCCTCTTCACTCCACCCTGCACTCCACAGGAGCCCAGATTCTACAGTCCCACCGTGCAGATATGGCTCTGGCCTCTAGCTCTGGATGAATCGGGAGTGATGACTACAAAGGTCCCTCCCCAGTCAGGCAGGGCCAGGGAAAGTGCCTGGGTGCATACCCACTCATTTTAGGGAAGGCACAGACAAAGAGTCTAGGATTTAGGAGAGCAAAGCAGCAAGGGGGTTTCCAACAAGAGAGCAGTTGGCAACCATAGAAAGTGGCAGCTTGTCCTCACCTTACTGATGGCTGCTTCTTTCAGCAGCTTTTATGATCCACTGAGCTCTGAGCAATAGAGTATTAAACCTTGATTTCCAGGCATAGACAGCTTGTTGCAGAGACAAGACAATAATTAACAATGGAGGGCAGGGCACAGAGGAGAGCCAATGAGGCACCAAGAGTACAGGTCAAGAGTTTGAAGAAAGTTGAGTTAGGTTAGACAGGTAGCCAGGCCTTGAATGGGATGAGGGTGGGGCATTAACAATCTGTTAGGCTAAAAGAAGAGAAGAGGGTGTACTCGGGCAAGAGGAAGACAAATGTGAGCAAAGCCTGTGGGTATCATGACTCACATTTTCAAGCAAGGAAATGAACTGTCAGAGAATAGATGAGGGGCCCAGAAGGCACTTGGTTGCTGCGGGGTGAATCTGGGCCTTGGACCCAGCACCCAGCCAGAGCCTCCCCTTCCCCACAGCTGTGCCTAAGGAAGCCAAGAAGAGAGGGGGCATGGAATGCCAAACCAAGGAGCCTGAATTGAAGGGAACATACAGGTTTCCAGACAAGGAAGAAAGACATGCCCACAGGGGCAAGATGGAGCTGCACCATGCCACCTCCCCATGTCAATTCTTGAGGGCTGTTCCTCTTTGGTGCACCCTGAATGAAGGTGGACAGATGCTCTGGGGCAGTGCCAACCAAGCCAGTGGGACTTGTATTCTGTCCTCTTGCTCTGGGTTCCTTATTTGATACCTCAGAATTCCCCACACAATCCCAATTTTTAATATTTCAATTAAGTCTCAGTCTCAGTGTGATTTTATTTTGTGACTCAAGGCTTTTTAGATAAGCAAACACACATGGGGGAAGAACATGTTATGGATCGCGTGTCCTCTTATTTGGGTGAGGAGATAGGTGGTTGTACATACCTGTGAGTCTGTTGGAGAGTTACTTTAAGGCTCTGAAAGGAATACAGGGTCGGTATGGCACAATAAGATTCACTGAGGAACAAAGAAACAGCAGCTATCACACGGAAGAGACGATTTATATCCTTAGGTTCACATCAGAGCCAAGTGAAACACCACCCTGTCTACTGGGTGAATCTTCTGATGCTTTATTAAAATTTTCCATGCTTTATTAAAAGTCTTCCGCCCAGATAAACAATCATGGAGGATGGCAGAACAAAAGACTCTCTCTCTCTCTCTCTCCCCCTCCCTCTCTCCACACACACACACACACACACACACACACACACACACACACACCCTCCTGCTGAAAGAGACCATGTGATACAGAAACGGCGATTAGTCAG
>NW_017731879.1:1093119-1105048 GCF_001890085.2 Hipposideros armiger
CGCGCGCGCACGCGCGCGCAAGAAGATGAATGAATCTCTCAAAAAGGAGCAAGACACAAAAGAGTACAAACTGTTGATTCCATTTCTATAAAGTCTCAATAGGGCAGGATACTACACCCCTGATGCTAGAGGGTCAGGACAGAGGTGACTCTTTAGAGTGGGGGTGGGAGACGCCAAGAGCTCCTGGAAGGCTGGTGGTGTTCACTAGGACGTTTGTTGAGCACCTATGGTCTGAGCACGTTTTGAATCTATCCTTTCCTAGTTTACCAATCTATTTATGTATGTCTATACATGTATTTGCATATTGAATCAGAGAGCAGGAGGCCATTAAAGGCAGCTAGTCTGTGCATTACCTTTGTTCAGGACCATATCTAAATACTTCTGGCCCCTTCAGTATTCACACCAAACTTGAATATGTCTCCACCAAAAAGGTCTTCTTTATAGCTAATCTCAATCCATAAAATGCAGTAATCGTAATCATGGCACCTGATTTGTGCAGAAGGCCACTCTTCAGAAGGTGAGTTCCCAGCACTTTATTTATTCATGCATATGTTTATCCTACAAACAATTATTAAGTGACTACTGTGTGCCAGGCACAAGTGATACACACACACACACACACACACACACACACACACAAAGACAAAGCTCTGTTTAGTGAAAGAAATGGAAAAGCAAATAACTACACACACACACACACACACACACATGCAATAACAATGCAAGTCTGATGAAACAACACACACTCTCACTATAACAGTAGTCACTCAGTAACTAAAGACTGACAATTATGGGAAGAAAAAAAAAAGCAAAGTTCAATGACACTAAGTGAACAATTTTTTTGGTCTAATCTAGGTATTACTTGTGCAGGCAAAGGGTATGAAAGAATACAGAATCATAAGAAAGTTAAGTTTCAGGGTGCAACTACATGGGTTATATTAATCCAACTTTGATGCGTTACCACCACTGCTATAATAATACCCTGGGTCTTTTGGTGCCAACCTTAGAAGAGTTCAAAGCACATGGCAGCATTATCTCATCTCAAGAAGGCATGTCATTATTCTTATTATTCCCATCTACAGATGAAGCCTGCGCCACAGGGACAGGTTGGGTGGCCTGTCCCATGTCCCATAGCTAGTCAGTGAAAGGCTGAGGAACCTAATGTATGCAGGCAATTCTTTTTCTTAGTAGGTTGAGCTGCCTCTGGTATTCTGAAACCAAATTGTCATTGTAAACAGTTGCCTGCTAAGAGGGCCTACCTTCCAAACCTCCCCTGGCTAACCTGACAGTGGATAAGGATGTTAGGGAAACCTTTGTCTTTCTGTGTGGTATTACCTGTGGAAGAGCCCAGAGGGTGGAGTCCCTTGGGCATTGAAACTTCACTCTTGCCTGGCTATCACTATGGGAAGAAGGGGTAATTTTTTGGTTGCTGGTGGGAATTGCTGTTCAGTTTGGGTTTTCCAACATGATTTGGCCTTTTGACCTAGAGGTCACCTTAGTGATGATCCTCTAATGACTAAAGACACCAATTTTTAGGCTGAAGGTTTGCTTCTTTGTGTGTGTGTGTGTGTGTGTGTGTGTGTGTGTGTGTGTGTTTTCAATGAAATCTCAGAATCACTTATTTTTCTATAGCAGATAATAGAGAAAAAGAAATAGAAAAGGGGGGAAGGGAAACCAGACTGGGGAACGGAACAGTGTCATTACTGAAGGCATCTGTGTGATTTGAATAACCTTGATTGCACCTTGTCTAATAAGCCGTCCCAGACACTTTTTATTACAGTATCACCTAAGTCCTTTGTAACCTTTAATTACTCCGTCTTACCACACACTCTATTTAGCAGAGAAAAGAAGGAAGGTACAGAAAAGAATAAAAACGGGATAAAAAAAACCAATGACGGAGAAAGGAAACAAGGATGAAACAACAATAGCAAAAAGGCCAGAACCTACAGACTTTTTTAACTTGACAACTTCAACTGCAGTGTTAGCTGCAGGAGGGCATGGATTTAGGCTGTTGTCTTTCTGCCACCTAGACGAGTGCCTGACACTCAGTGAGTATCTGGTGGATGAAGTCAATGGCGTCTAATTGCCACTTTAAAGAATGAAGCTAGATGTGCCAGGCTGTATGACAATACTTCCAAAGGCCCGAGGACCTCATACGGGGTCCTAGTTTACCTGGAGGAGGAGGCCAGGGCCATCCCATTCTCCTTTGAAGGCCCACCACACCTTTTTCCTTTGCCCACCTGGGGATAGTGCCAGTGTATCTTATTTGATCCTACACCTATAACCAAAGTGGCTTTGAGAAGCATTGTGAAGCAAGCCCTGTTTTCTCATCCTCACTTCCCATGTGGCATAACCCATTCTCCCTGGGAACTCCATGCACCCTTAAAGGGGCAGGCAGTGTTGCCCCTCTCGAGACACATATGATTTCAGTCAGTTTCTAGGATAAAGGCAACCACTACTAGTACAAAGGAACCAGTCATGCATGGTGGCATTCCAGGTCATTCAATCCTTGAGTGAGGAAATTGGTATGATGTGTAGATGGAGACCTCCTCACTACACTTCAAACTACAATAAGGGTATCTTTTTTTCTCCATATTAAAGTACCTTAACAATATTTTTGAATTAAAAAAATATTAATTAAAGGTATTTCATTTTCAAAATATTTTCATAATGTTTAAAATAATTTGCTAATTACTTGAATTACAGAAACCAAAATAAAACAATAAGGTAATACTCTAGGTGGCTTCATCTCCACAGTCTGCAAAATGTGGCTCAAAATGCACAATTTCAGGTCAGCCCAAGCAAATAAAAAATTCAATAAAAATAGTACAATGGAAAGGAACTTGAAGTACAAGGGATGTCTTCAGCAGTCCATTCATTGTCACCATGAAGGTCTGGGGAGGCCTGTGAGTTGTCCTGTGACAAGCCAAGAGAGAAGGATCAGCTATGGAACTTATAGACATTCCTGAAACTTGCAAAAGGTGTAGACAAATAGACCCTGGCTCTGGGATGGGATGAGGGTGAAACGTAGTCATCTCAGGTCAGAAGCAGAGGACTTGAGAGGATCAGATTCTGAAGGGTGGATTCTCTTCAGAGTCAGAAGAAACGTCCCTTACTCCACGTGAAATCCTGCTTCGAGTACACAACGTTCTCTAAGTCTGGAGAAGCCCAGCAGGAATGCGGAGTGGAAGAAGGTGCAGAGGCTCAGAGCCACCCATGGTGAGGGGGTGCCCAATGGACTCCGTGGGCATCTTCCTATTGGAAGTCCAGGTTCTCCGACAATAGCATTACCTTTGATATTCATCACTGTTAAAGGGAAGAGATTACTTGGGTTTATTCATAAAGGCTCCTGGAGCCCAGGTCCTAGGCAAATTTTATTCCAGAAACCTCATATGATGCCCCAGATCAGACTTGGGCCGATCCACAGATTATCTGGAACATATCTTTTCCATGAGAGAAGAAAAATTCAGAGCTGTGGGTGCATCATCCACATGGCTACAGGGCAGAGCTTGTGTGCCTCCAATTTAGTGGGTACAGGAGAGGAGCATGGTGAAGAGGAGTTCCCTCTGGAAGTCACTGGTTAAGCTGCATTAATTTCTGTCCCAGGCTAGCGTATTTCACCTTCCACTCCAGTGAGAACCATGGGCCAGCTGTCATGAGCTTTCTCACCAAGAGAACAATCTGGGGTTTTGTAAGATCTCTCTGTTGGCCGTAATTCATCAACGTCTCTTCATTCTGCTTGTAAGTTTTCACTTCCTCTGCAGCTGGTAGCTTCTGCCATTTCTTTTTCTATTTATACCAGTCATGAATCAGCTTCTTTTTCAGAACCATGTTATTTCTCGAGATAAGAAGACATTAAGGATTCCTACATTCTGCTGCAAGGTTTTTTTCTTTTGTTTTCCAGCAGGATTTTGGACAAATGTCATGCTTAAATGGCACCTCACCAGTCGACTTATGTTGGAAACCAAGTATTTAGCAAAGATTTGTCTATGAGCTCTTCATCTTCCTCCTTTTCCAATTTCTTTAGTAAAGTCTCCTCACTCCAGTGATCTGCATCTGCTGCAGCTGCGAAATGCAATGATTTCGAACTACAATTTCCTTCTCTTTGCAAGAAAGGTTTCTGATACATCTTTCTAAGAGTTCCCATATAATTTTGTTAGCTCACTGAGCTCAGAGTATTTCTTTTTCCAGTCATTTTTCCATAATAATGGCTCTGTGTTTCTCTTAAATTGGGTCATTTTCTTCTTAAGATTGGTGGAAACTAGACTTCATCTTTTCTTTACTAGTTTAGCTTCGTTACAGCATATTTTTGCCTCTGAAAGTTTTTACAAATTCCGTATAAAAATGTGTGATATTTCCATAGAGTTTTGGCTTATCCTGTTTCTCTACATGGCATTCATCCTTGGTTGTCAAAGTAAGAAGCAGATTTTCTATTGCAATCTGATTCCTTTCTGCAAGCCCTCTGTGTCTCTAAACCCACTCACCTCCTCAGACAGACTCCTATTTTGCATAATGAGATCTTCAAAAGATGCCTTTGTTGCTTTGACCTTCTGTCTAAAAGTCTTACAATTTGTTCAGTTTTTTTTATGTGATACTTTTAAACATCTGTGCAGTCTGTTATTCCATCACTTGATATCTTCTGCTCTGTGACTGAAGTAGCTTCCAGAATAAATTGGCAAAAAAGCAATTCCCTGTAAGGCAATAATAATTTCAATTTATAGGGAAATTGGTGAAGACCTGGCAGCCTCAGATCCTTGGCCAAGGTCACCACCAGCATCTTGGAATAGCATCTCCAATGCCCTTCACTGAAGGAGCAGAAATTTCCCCATCTGAAGGATTTCTGTATTTGTTCTTAGGCTATATTCAGAGGCAGCCTTATCCCTTAGGTCACATGCTATCAAACAGCCAACCTTTCTAAAATTTATTTCTACATTCTCTGGGATCCTTTTATTTTTCCCAAAATTACTTAAAGAAACTACATTTCCTTAGTTCTTTTATGTTCAAAACTATTTGTTACCTTTAAAATTAAAAGGCAATGTAACTGGATGTACAAATATGGGGGCACATTTTCTTGAAAAATTTTATAGGAATTTTCTATCATCTTCTAGCATTGAATATTGTTTTGGAAACCTATGGGACAACTGTGACTTGTTCCTATCTTTATACATGACTTAATCTTTTTTCTAGGCTGCTCAAAGGAACCTTTCATTAACCTTTCTTTACCAGGGATTTCCAGAAAGTTGATACTGACTGTATTGTTTGTTCTTTAGGTTCACGAAAGATGGGATCTGCATTTCTGTTTCTCTTCCTCCTTTGGGAGAGGGAAATCCCACTTTGTTCTGTCATCTTCAAACCTACTTGATCAGAAAAAAGCTACCTGATCAACTCCTTTGCTTTACATGCTGAGGAGGACACAGACTTGTAATTCAATGCTGATTCCTAAGGAATCTCTCCTTCCCTTCTGCCCTAATATGTAGTCTTAACCAGGAGTTTCAGTTATGCATTACCAGTATGGACAAGAGAGTGCAAATGTGAGAAAAGGACTGGGCAGCTTCCTGCAGTAAATTGAAAGATAATTCCAGAGGAGGGAGCATCTTCTGGGACCTGCAGTATCCAACATCCCACTGGGACAGCAGAGTCTGTGAAGGGTGAAATGTGGCCTGGCCAGGCCAGGAGGCGATGATAAAGAAAAAGTATAGTTTTCTAGTGCTTACCTCAAAAACAACCTATCCCTATTTGGGTTAGAAGTAACTGGGTTTTCTTTGTTTTCTGATTTCCATATATTTGAGTATTTTATTTATTTAAAGAATATTTATTGTTTGCTTACACTTAGCTTCAGGCAATGTGGGAGATATAAAGGCTAATGAGATATGGTCCCTGTCATCAAGGGGTCAAAGGAAAGCAAACAGAAGCACCTATGGAACTAACTCTAATCTAATCCAGAGGTCTCAAATGGGGCAGCAAGAGCATCTTTTGCAGTGTGGGAAGAAATTATGAGAACTCCTATTTATACTTCTTTCCTATAAAAATAAATTATGCTTAAAAAAGTTAATGTTCCAAATGACACCAGTGCCTTCACAGGATGCTTATGTCCTGTGGTCATGTTTCATGAATCACTCCCTGGAAAGGAAAGTCCATAAAGGAGGAGCTGACCATGTGATCTCGATTTTGCTCCACTGATCCTCACATCTGGGCAAGTGGCTTAAGAAACTACAGCAAAGAAATTGCAAAGTGAAGATAATATCAGTGATGCAAACACGTAACAAAATAAGGAAATGGCAGAGCTGACACTCTGCTCCTTATAAAAGCTCTTAGTCAAGTCCATTGCCAGGTAAGAAAACCAGGAAGAACTCAAGTCTGACAAGATGTTGGCCAAAATAAAATTAAAACCTATAAAATAGTGTACTTGAAATATTGACTAACATCTGATATGATACACCTCATTCTAAGTACACATATATTGAACCTTGAGATACTGTGTTATAAAAATAAATACAAACGGCTTATGAATAAATAAATATACACATATTGGGAATGTATGCTCAACTTTTTTTTAACTGGTAAAGGTGTGCAATGAAAAAGCTTGGTGACCATTGCTTTAATGTAATAAATTCAAAACCCATACAACTTATATGAAGAAATCTCTGGGAGAACAGAGCACTGGCAGTTCATTATTCCTGGCAACCAGGGGGATAAATCACAGATAGTTAAGGTGCATCATGAAGAATGAATGAAATGTCACCAGATGAAAAAGGGGAGAGGGTCATTCCAGTTGATAGAACAGTATAAGCAGAGGTTCAGAGACTCAAAGAGCATGTTCTAAAAAGGAGATCAGTGGGCAGGTCCAAGTCTCCTGGAATGTTCTGTGCCTAGGCAGAAGGGTGGCAGGTAATGCTGGAAAGGTAGATCACACCCAGATTTGAAGGGTCTGGATTCTATACTAAGAATTTGCAATTTCCCGAGTGAGGCAGTCTGTTGCTGGCCATTGGACAACTGCTCAAGGCAGCCTATGGCAGCTCTGGCTGGCTGCCAGCCGCTCACGGTAGCTTACGGCAGCCCACTGCAGCCTACACTGTCACTGGCGACCACGGCAACCCAGCTCCAGGTTGAGCTGTTGTTCACCATCTTAGCTGTAGAGGGCGCAGCATCACTGGCCCGTGTGGGATACGAACTGGCATCCCTGCTTCTCAGCGCTAGCACTCTCAAGCCAACTCTTAACCAACAAGCCACTCAGCTGGCCCAAAAATCTTCATCTTAACCATACAGTTCAGTGGCATTAAATACATTCACGTTTTTGTGGAGCCATCACTACCTTCCATCTGCAGAACTCTTTTTATCTTGCAAAACTGAAACTCTGTACCACTAAACACTAACTTCCCCTCCCCCTCCGCCCTGCCCCTGGTAACCACCATTCTTTGTCTTTATGAATTTAACTACTCTCCTACTTCATATACATGAAATCATGGTATTTGTCTTTTCATAACTGGCTTATTTCACTTAGCATAATATCTTTGAGGTTCATCCATGTTTTAGCAGCCTTTTAAGGCTGAATAACATTCTATTGTATGCATTGTTAAAGAGGAAACCACAGGCCCAAAACAATCACTTGTGCTAAAGCCCATGATACCAAACCTAGATTTAATAGCTGACCTAGTTGTGTTACAGAACAGAAAGAGTTCATCCAAACGGCATTAGCAGAGACAAATACTAAACACAGAATTGCAGTGGAGGAAGATTTTATTATGAATGACACCACCCAGGAGAACGGGAAGCTAATGCTCAAAAGCCTGAACTCTCCAGTAGTTTAGGGTTCTGGACAGGTTTTGAAGGGTTTAGGGGGAATAGGTGTATGGAAGTGCTTGCCAGGCAAGTTTTAATTGGAGGTCCTTGGAGTTTGGCCACTTATGGTAAGGGACATCAACACCAGATCTTCCTGGACAACAGACCTGCTTCTGAAAGGGTCCTGGTGTTCAAGTTCCAGTTATGTCAAATTCTCTCCTCTGCACATGCTTCGACTGCATGGCTTGCTGTTTTTGTCTGTTGTCTCTGAAAAGTAACTCAGTATCTCAATAAACACGATAGGACCATTTTGGCCTGGTTCTGTGGTTACAACTGCTGTTTCAAACTCTCCCAGAAACATAATCTTAATCAACCTGGCTGGAATTTTCTGGTCAACACCAATGAAGTAGTCATTCTTCCTTAGAAACAAATGGCAATCTGCATGATAAAAACCCTTGCAATTCCCTTGTCCCCAAAGAAGGTGTCCTGGTCTAAATATAACCCTTTCTTTGCTTTTATTAACAGCTCTCTTGCCTCACCTTTCTTCTTATTAAAAAAACTTCCATTTTGTACAACCCCTTAGCATGCCCTTCTAGTTGCTAGATAGGATGCTGCCTGATTCATGAATTGCATAATCAAGTCAATTAGATCTTCAAATTTACATGGTTGAATTTTGTTAACAGTATATACCATGTTTTGTTTAATCACTCGTCGGTTGATGTACACTTAGATTGCTTCCACCTTTTGACTATTGTAAATAATGCTGCTATGAACATAGGTGTACAAGTATCTAAGACTCTGCTTTCAATTCTTTGGGGTACAAGTGAGAAACTAAATCTTTTGATATGTTTCCTTTCTAAGGGTTATTTTGAAAGAGGTGGTGAGTTCTCCCAGAGGTTCTCTTAATGCATTGTTTTCTTGAAAATGTATGAATATGTGGCAGCCATTCAGAAGTAGGCTGGGGATGTCAAGAGTTCTTGTTCAGAAGCTGACCTGTTTCTGTAGTGAAGACATTGCTAATGCCTACCAGGCAGCTAAATCCAAGAGAAAAAAGGTGCTACTATATGTTTTCTGTGTGTTTCTATCTACCTGACTATGCATGATTTAATTCTATCTAAATGGCTAGGAAATCTAAGTCTAAGGCAGATTTAAGAGAAATGGTGAGCTGCCTAAACCTTTGTGAGCAGCAGTTGCTGGTGGAACAGTTTCTAATATGGACTAGCAGCCTTACAGTCACATTAATACTGTAGCAATCTGCTGCTGAAACTTAAAATGGCTCTTTCATCATAACTTGCTGTGTGTACTCATTCGTTTTATAAGGAATTTATTTAACAGCTTGTTGATTTCATGGACTGCACCTTGCAAGGGCACCCTGTCAATTGTAGTATTTTATAATGTTCTATTTAAGAGTACCTTCTGCTCTTCTATTTCTATTTCCTACATAATCTGAGCCTGTATCATGAAATGCCGTTTAAGATTCAGAGAGCGAGCCCTCCCCCAGCCTAGTAATCTTACAAATCACTGATGGTGTGGGGCAGGGGAGACTGCTTATAAAATGGAAATGGTGTTCTGGAAAGCCAAGCTCTACTCCTTCTGCCGATTTGTATGACAAAGAAAGCAAATCTCTTCCGTGAAAGCTCAGCACTCTCACTCTGGACTCAGGCCATTTAAACCCCAATTTGAACACCGGCAACGGGAAAACAGCCAGGAACACTGAGGAACAAAAGTAGATGTTACCATATTGCCCTGCTTTCATAGCCTCGGAATTTTCTCTGCTCATTCCAGTCTTTTGTTACCTGGGCTGGCTGATCCCCACCGAGCCACACTACTATGGTTCCCGCCCTGCAACCCTTTGATTAAAGAGCACAAGGACAACTCTGCCAGGAGCAGCTGGCTTCTCATCTGGGGGGAGGGAAAGCCAGGGAGGAAAGGGGGAGGACAGTGGGATATGAACAGGGGAATGAGAAAGCACAGAACTCCCTTCAACACACCCTCCCCACAGTTACAATATAGGGCTGAGATGTTCCTAGCCCCCAATCCTCTGGGCATTTGACTCCTTTACATAAATATTAGGATTGTTAGCTTTCCAATATTTCTAGCTGGAGCGCTTAGAGAAGAATAAAAAAGGAAATAACGCTGAATTTGCAGTCGCTTTCTTTCAATTCGCCTTCATTCATTGGCTGTGTCAGTTGCCTAGGAAACCGCGTGCATCTCAGCGGCAGAAATGGCTGTCAGGCTACCCGGGCAGTGAACTGTGTATTAAGTGGTGAATGCAGTGGGAAAATCTGAAAGCTAGATGTCTTCTAATTTCAATAAGTGTGTAAAAAATATATCTTGCTTTAAAATAATGCTTTAAATTTTTACTACCAAATCAGCTAGGTATTATTGCCTCCTTTCTAGCAAACTTCTTCAATTACTTAAAACAATGTCTTTGTGTAATAAATAAATGCAAAATCTCTTGGGAATCTGCCATTAAATATACCCTGAAAATTGTGAGTAAATATAATTTTAAAAGCTCAGGGGGTATCTTACCTCAGCCACACACCACCAGTTATGCATAAAACAAACGTTGAATTTTATTTTACACTGAGTTATTTCTGCAACTGTCTTAGGAAGGGAAAATTTAGAAATGTTAGCGCATCATTAAAACTAGAAGTAAGTGATGATGAAATATATTGTTCTGACACCTTCATGTCTGATGTACAATGACTTAGATGGAGAGGAATTGTGTACAATAGGCAAAAAGAAATGCTGGAGGACTCAGGCGAGGACGAATTATTTTTGCTTTGAAAGACCCTTACCAGTCTCTTCTCAGGGCTACACAGAATAAGGATAAGGGTTAGCAGATGAACTGGAAGACTTCAGGGAAAGACTTGGCTGTCATCAGCATCCAGCCTTCCGACAGAAAATTAGCTCCTTGTGAAAATAAAAATGTGTAGCATCATAATTCCAAACTGGGGAAGGGAACTAGAACGGTTAACAAGAATTTGGGATCGGAAGTGGGGAGGGGTGGGGGAAGTACGGGCGAAACACAGGAAAAGAAAGCAGATCTTGAACGAAAAGTGCCGAGACCGCAAGGGCACGCGGGCTTTCAGAAGGATGAGATCCAGCCTCGCCCTATCCCAACCTCCTTCCCCGAAAGGAAAAGCGTCCTTTTATCCACATAATCTTGAACGCGCGTTATCACCCGAGCACTCCGCAGAGATCTGACTGTGAAACAATTTGAGAAAATAAACCGTTAGGTGAGGGAGGTGGCGGGGGCTCAGCCTCAAATTACTCGGCACTAAGCTGATTCCCCTGACGCTGCAAGCGGGGGACACCCACTTGGAGCTGGCAGCCCGGCTCTCCACTAGCGGCGCAGGTGCGGCCCTGGCTTACTTCCCGCGCAGCTCGGTCCCACCGGGGACCCAACCCTAGCACCGGGTGCTGACACCAGCCACAACCCTTTCGGCCTGGACGTGGTCACCTTCCCCGAGGGCTGGGGCGCGAGGAAGACCGATTACAACCCTGTCTTTATTTCGCTGTGTGACCTTGGGGATCGTTCGCCCTCGCGGTTTCCGCATCTTCATGAGCTGGATTAGAAACTCGGGGTCAGGCCCCAGGTCCCTGAAAACCCGCAAGTGAGGCATATGGCGGGACCTTCTGCTCCTCCGCCTCTCGCCCGACCACATACTAGCCCCTACACCCGCTATCGAGTCTGGGGAACTCTGCCCCGAGAGCTTCCGTCTGGGCACAAGGAGGGCGGCCGGGCTTTTTGTTCTCGGTTTCTCTGTGCACTGGAATGGAGTTGCAAACCCCTCCGCCCCCACCCCTCCAGCAGGGAAGAGAGGCGGTGACAGCTTGCTGATAGTTCTGGGAGGGTCTCACTTAACAGCTGCCGGCTCCGTTCCGCCACGGGAACCCGGGTCATTCGACTGCTCTCGCCAGAGGATGAAAAGGGTCACGTCACCTCTCAGACGACCCGTCCTGGTCGGGAAGGGGAGGGGGAGCTTCACCTGTGCAATTTCAGGGACCAGGTTCCAGGTCTGTAGTGAACGTTTTAGCCAACTTTTGCCCTCCCTCAAGTGCCCGCAGGTTCATTGTCTCTCTGTCTCTCAATCTCAAAATCTCTCTCTCTCTCTCTCTCTCTCTCTCTCTCTCTCTCTCTCTC
>NW_017731879.1:1105158-1134530 GCF_001890085.2 Hipposideros armiger
CACACACACACACAGTAACTAAGAGATCAACTCTTTCTTCGACTACCTAGAAATTGAGTTTTAAGGAGGGTCGGTGCTCCGAGTCTGCGCACGCGCTTTGTCTGCGCACAGGGTCTCGCGGGGCCTCTCCTTCGCAGTGCGGCAGTTTTTAGGCGTGTCCCTCACCCCCTTCAGCAGCCGGAAGGTTGGGGACCTCGTGGCCGCCGCGGGGTCGGAGCCTGATGTAAAATGAGAATGTTAGCGGTGGGGAGGGCGATGATCACCCTTGGAATTCATGCTCTTACTGGACAATAGATGAACAGAACCCAGATCCGGGGAGCGCCTTGGGTGTGATTTTAAAATACTCAGTTGTGGGAGGTATCCCACGCATTTGTGAACTCTTTGTTATGCTGCAGCTCCGCCCCCCAGACCCCACCCTCGTTCTTTCCGATCGCCGGACAGTCCACGCGGCGCGGCCAGTCACACCCACCCCATATACTCCCAAGGAACAAAAGCCAGCTCGCGGGGCGGAGGGGTCCTTGGTACCAGCTGAGGAGCTGTGGACTCTTGTAGAGGAGGTAGAGGGTCACGCCGGTCCTGGAAGCTGCAGTCACAGCGATAGAGAGCTGGAAGCCCTTGCTAGAGACAAAGAGAACTGAGAACATGCGGATGCTGGGGGTGGGGCGGAGGGCACCCTGGGTCTCTAGAGCCTTGGGTGTCCAGGGTCACGGCCCTTCAGACCCCAACAATCTGATCACACATGACTTCCTCTTGGGGCCACGTGTCCTCTCCCAAGTGTGACCGGTGTTCGGCCTCTGGACAGTCATCGGCCTCTAGGGTTGGGGGAAGGGTCAGAGGTCTCACTGACGGCTGGTGGCTTAGGGAATCTCTGGCTCTTGGCGAAGAGGCTCCAATCTGCGCTGGCAGCACCACCTGTGCCACCTCAACCCTACCACCTGCCAGTACTCAAAGCATAGCGCACTTCTTTCTGGCGCACCTGATGGCCTCTCCACCTGCTCCAGTCCCTCACCCCCACCTCATTCAATGCCAGCTCTCCCAACATTCTCAGTCTGCCGCACTTGTCGCTCTAGGTTCCTTCACCCACCCCAAATTCTCGGTGCCCAGCTCTTTCCACTCCACCCCAGCCCCAGCGCACGCCCCCACCCTACTCCTAGACAATGCGCACGCCCCCACCGTACTTCGCGGAGCCCACACTTCTCACGGGGTCCAAAAGCCTGTGCTGATTGGCGGCTGGCCCATGGTTCAGCCCCCTGGACAGTCCCTGGGGCTCGGAGCATTACGTCAGCTGGGCCTGGAGAGCGCTAGCGCGAAGGGGACTGGGGGGCTCGGGCTGGGGGCGCGGCCTGCGCAGGTCGCCCCACCCTTCTGGCATAAAAGGCTGAGCTCGCCGGGCCGCCGCTCCTAGCGGGTCGATTCCCGAGCGCTTTCCTGGTGACCCCGCAGTGGGTGTGTACGGGAGGACGGACAGACTGACCAGACGTCGACCGGGGCCAGAAGAAGCTAGCTAGCACTATGCGTGAGATCGTGCACATCCAGGCGGGCCAGTGCGGCAACCAGATTGGAGCCAAGGTGGGCGCGCCGAGGACTGGGTGGGGATGGAGCGAGGACCCGGGCCTAAAGCTCTTCTGGGTTCCTGGGCGCCAGTGGCATCCTGAGTAGGCCCAGGGCTCCCCAACCGCAGACTGCTTTGTGCAGCCGAGTGGGGCCATGGGCTCGGAGGCGACTTTCGTGGGGGAGGGGGAGTAACCTCTTTTTCACTTTTGCTGTAATTCATTTGGAATCCTGGTCATTCCTCGGCCTCCGCTTCCTTTCTGCTCTTCACTTAGCCAGACACGCAGGCCTGGAGAAGGCGCCGGTGTGTCTGCGAGACTGCGCGCGCGCGTTTGCGGGAGGCGGCCGGACGCAGGGAGAATTGATTTGACTCGCTTGAAACCGAGTCGAGCTGCGGGGGGAGGGGAGGAGAATGATTGTCTTGAGGTCTCAGGACGTGCTTTGAATCTAAAGCCACCCACCTTCAGGTCCCTCTGCTCGTCTTCCCCATCTACCCCCTCCGCTCGGGCTGGAGTCCCTGAGCGCTCGCCTGCGGCGAACGCCCGCAGCTGTGACCCTGAGCGTGGTGCTTCGCCGCCGACGGCGCGGATAGTTCCATTGCTGGTCCCTCCCTCTCATTCCCAAACCCTCACCTCCAGCCGCGAGCAGCTGTTCCCTGGGGAAACTCCTAATTTCAACTTTTTGCCTCTGCAAAAGACAAGCCCTGCGGCTGTGCCAGGTCACCCAGTCCTAAAGCTCCTGAAAGGAAGGGTTGTCGGAACTGAGTCCGGGGGGCTATTCATTGTGAGTCTGGCCTTTCCGAGGGTCGGGCGTGGCTAAATTCAACCTTTTACTGTGCCTCAGTTTTGGGAGGTCATCAGTGATGAGCATGGGATCGACCCCACTGGCAGTTACCATGGAGACAGTGATTTGCAGCTGGAGAGAATCAATGTGTACTACAATGAAGCCACTGGTAATTGCCTTTACTTCCCCTCACCCCTTCAGTTTTTTACCCCCTGTTTTCCGGGGGACTAGCCCCAGGAGTGTAGTCCCAGGGGAGGGTGGACTAGAGGATTTGGGATTCCCAGTCTTTCACTGGTATTTCAGTGGGCTTTTTGGTTCACAGCTGAATGAATCCTTTGAGAATTTGGTCCGTCTTGTGTGCGTCTTTGTTTGGGGGGCAACAGCAGTGCCTGCAAAACGGAAGCTGGCACCAAGATCTTCTCTTCAGAGCTCTTTACCTTCAGGTCTAAGTCCAGATCTGTTTCCCGCAGGTAACAAATACGTACCTCGGGCCATCCTCGTGGATCTGGAACCAGGCACAATGGACTCAGTCAGGTCTGGACCATTCGGCCAGATCTTCAGGCCCGACAACTTCGTGTTTGGTGAGTGACTGCTGTGGCCGATGGCATGGGAGGCTCATTTTACTCCAGGCAGCTGTGTGTGGAGGGGTGTGACTACCTAAGGGAAAGTATGAAGAACACCCAGTTGTGTGTTGATTTATTCTTCATATAAACTAAAACAACCTCTAATAGCTAGGTATTCCTAGCCTTCCTTATTTATAATTATATCCACAACCAAATATTTTAATGTCTGGACATTTTGGTAATAACCTGAATTAATCTTATCTGAACACTGACTCATTGATTAAGGGGTTTAAGGTAAACAGGAATTTAATCCAATCATCAGTGACTTATGAAGTGTCTTTCCCTCTGGCAGGCCAGAGCGGGGCGGGGAACAACTGGGCAAAGGGCCACTACACAGAGGGAGCTGAATTGGTGGACTCAGTCCTGGACGTAGTGAGGAAGGAATCAGAGAGCTGTGACTGTCTGCAGGGCTTCCAGCTGACCCACTCACTGGGGGGCGGCACGGGGTCCGGGATGGGCACGCTGCTCATCAGCAAGATCCGGGAAGAGTATCCCGACCGCATCATGAACACCTTCAGCGTGATGCCCTCGCCCAAGGTGTCCGACACAGTGGTCGAGCCCTACAACGCCACCCTCTCCGTCCACCAGCTGGTAGAAAACACAGATGAAACCTACTGCATCGACAACGAGGCGCTGTACGACATCTGCTTTCGCACCCTGAAACTGACCACCCCCACGTACGGAGACCTCAACCACCTGGTGTCGGCCACCATGAGCGGGGTCACCACCTGCCTGCGCTTCCCGGGCCAGCTGAACGCAGACCTGCGCAAGCTGGCCGTGAACATGGTGCCGTTCCCGCGCCTGCACTTCTTCATGCCCGGCTTCGCGCCCCTGACCAGCCGGGGCAGCCAGCAGTACCGCGCCCTGACGGTGCCCGAGCTCACGCAGCAGATGTTCGACTCCAAGAACATGATGGCCGCCTGCGACCCCCGCCACGGCCGCTACCTGACGGTGGCCGCCATCTTCCGGGGCCGCATGTCCATGAAGGAGGTGGACGAGCAGATGCTCAACGTGCAGAACAAGAACAGCAGCTACTTCGTGGAGTGGATCCCCAACAACGTGAAGACGGCCGTGTGCGACATCCCGCCCCGCGGCCTGAAGATGGCGGCCACCTTCATCGGCAACAGCACCGCCATCCAGGAGCTGTTCAAGCGCATCTCGGAGCAGTTCACGGCCATGTTCCGGCGCAAGGCCTTCCTGCACTGGTACACGGGCGAGGGCATGGATGAGATGGAGTTCACCGAGGCGGAGAGCAACATGAACGACCTGGTGTCCGAGTACCAGCAGTACCAGGACGCCACTGCCGACGAGCAGGGCGAGTTCGAGGAGGAGGAAGGCGAGGACGAGGCTTAAGCTCACAATTTAATACAGGGTAGGGAAAGATGAGGAGGAAAGCATGGGGGAGGGGGGTTTGCTGGTGATATTTTTACCTGTGAAAATACCTTGGCAGTTGAAAGAAAGAAGCATGGTCTGCTCTAGGTGTGTGCGCTGGTTCTCTGGTGCTCTTCACTGTTGCCTGTCATTTTTTTTCTTTTTGTAATACTGATAACATCAATGTAACATTTGAGATATTTCTGAACTACTGTTGTAATGGCTAAAATCACATAAATAGTTGTGTCCTGATGGTCCTCTCTTCTGTCTCCTCTTTATTGAGTTATTTATTATCAATTTAAATGTAACTTACAGAACACATATTAAATTCTTCCTTTAGAAAAGGGAAGGGAGAGATCTAACAGTTCAAATGAATTTACTCTTTCAGTGGTAAAGTTGAACCAACTAACTATAATCATACCCAATTTAAGATGGGAGATCAATCCAAATGTTGAAATGCTTTTATTAATATTTTATTAGTTGAAATGATGCCTACCTGAAAGCACACTAAATGTATTTTCACATAGAAATCCTACTATACCTCTATTTCCTTTACAATTTTTTTGGAATATTTACTATATCCACACAGCACAAAATTCTAAAGGATAGAGAGTGGAAAGTAAGTCTCTCTTCCTTTTGTGTCCCTATGTATAGTTTCTATGCTGGAGGGCAACCATTCTTAGCATTGTTATCTGTCTTGCATCCTTGCAGAAATATTCCATATACTTCAAATCTATGTAAATTCCCTTTTTTCTCTATTCACACACATACTAACACTGTCCTGCTGCCTCCTTTATTTACTGAAATACAGTTTCTGTCCTTTGAATAGATGCACAGTGTCCATTATGTAGTTGTGCCATATTTTTAACCAATTCCCTACCAATGGACACATTGACTGTTTATCGTAGTATTTGTAGCTTTGTAGTTTATTGTAGCTTTTTCAGGTAGTATAGTACCACAGTGAGCCATATGATTGTGTATAAGAGAATAGCAATCCTGTAAGTTTCTCTAAGTGGAATTTTCTGACAAAGGGTATATGATACTGTCTTTATAAGATAATGAAACCACCTGTACTTAGGAATAGCCATAGATTTATAAATTGTTAATATACTAAAATTCTCAAGCAAATTTTCTTGCCAGCAATCATGTTTACACTACATAACAAACTGATTTTACTTAAGTTAACACATTTGAGTTTATATGAAAGTATAAATTCTGCATTGGAGAATTCTACTTTAAAGGGCAAGTCACAATAATTTTCACAGTTTATTGCATTCTTACCATGCAGAGCTGGGATTTGGGATTTGAACCCATGCCGGCCTCTAGACTCAAACTCTACCATTAAAGAAACCATGGGTTTTCAACAAGTGACTTTCAGTTAAGAACATATGCTTCTGTGGGGTCAATTATACTTTGTCAAAATGGTGTGAATGCGCTGCCTTTTCTGGGCCAGTTTCCTATTTTGGGAAGAGAAGTGGAGTGTAAGTTATAAACAAATGTAAAAAACTTATTTACATACCTCTATAGGAAGAAAAAAATTAAGAAAACTAGGTTTATGTTTTTCTAATTTTTAGACAAATTCAAAACTAGAAAAAAAAATGTTACTTTAAACCTTACCCTGTATTTATTTCATTCTACTTGGTTCTACTCCTACTTAAGTGTTTAAAAAAGAAGAAAAATGAGTGGATAGGGATTTCCATATTAAAGAGGCTGTCATATATTTGAAAACAGTTCCAAAGAAAAGCAAGCAGAGTCATTCTAAATAGTGTGAAAATAACTTAATTCTACCAAATGGCCCCCATAAATGGAAAACAGCAGCAGTTCACTCTGTAAGTATGACATATCATAAAAACTAGACCTAGTGCTGAGTAGGGTGAAACAGGTAAGAAGCCAGTGACTTCTGCTCCAATTTTCTATATTTAACAAAGAACTGGCAGGTGCCCTCCCTGCTGAGCTGGTGTAAACCTTCCAACAATTTAATTGAAGGGTAACATTGGTTTTAAATGACCCGAAGACTTGGGTTAGCTGCCAGGGTCCCCTGGATCTATCCTTGGCCATGCATTCCCCATAACCTGTCAGACACATGATCAGTAACTTTGGAGAAGAGAGGGATTGCTGCCAGGTGCCTCTTGGCATACTGTAAATATCTTCTCTTTCCCACCTTGCGAGAAGGGGATAGGCAGGCACCCAGCAGGGCATCCTGCTAGCCTGTCAGCATACCCAGGACTGCACACTGCTAGAGCTTACTTAATTAAGCATGATTAGAAGAGCGGGTGCCAGACTGATCAGTCAAGCAGATGATCTGAGGCAAAGTTTTAAAAGGACACTTGTATAATACCAATATGCACATGAAATACTCAGGAAAACAGTTCAAAAGCAATAAAATACACAAACTAACACCTAGATTAATAGATACTGTTCGAAACTGTGAGTTTCCTTTGTTACATTATTGTTGTGTGATGGGATTTGGTGGTGGTGGTGTGTTTTCAACACTGCAAAGGAAATGTTTTATCTCTTCCTAATGTGCCAGCAGGACAATATTCACTTCTGGGCAGGCACAGCACCCAAATTACAAGACCCACTAGGATGTGAGGCAGGAGTCAGAAGTTAGCATTCTGGAGGGAGTTAGAGTCACCTTGAGGTCATCCCAGAAGTATGAGAAGGAAGGGGAACCCTAATGTGCTCCAAATTTACCATCAGCCCCAGAGATGATCTAAGTCTGTTAGGTTTCCCATTTCATCCCTAATAGCACGTTAGATTAATAGAAATTTGAACTAAAAGTAACCTTAAGAAATCACCTAGCTTGACCTTATTTTGTAACAAGGAAACTGAGGGTCAGAGACTTTTGTCTAAGATCACAGAACTCTTTCTGCACAAATCAGATCTTGGACCCAGTGTTCTCGCCTATACAGCTGCATATCTCTGGTCCTATTTTATACAAGGCCACATGAGGATTATGAAGGCGGGATAAAGAAAGTTCCTGGTTTCAAGGAAAACTCAAAGGCATCCTTGGTCCACAACTCAACCTCCCTGTATGGGCTGAGCACAGATAAAGTGCCAAACAGTTGGTCTCTAATGAGGTCACTTTGACAGGTGAGGCAGAACTTATGGTTCTAAAACACCACTGAGAACGTGTTCTAATGCAATCATGAGTGTAAGCAAAATATTCTATCGGGATATATATTGTGAAAATGAGCAGGAAGTTAATAAAAATTCTTTGGAGTCCCACCTTTTACACACTCCCATTTTAGTTAAGATGTGATTTGTATACTAGACTAAGCCACTTGATGACTATTATAATGTCGATTTCTTTTCAATATGTAAGCGATAGTCTACTGTGAGGTCACACTTTTATAAACGTGCCTCAAAATTGAGCCATTCACTCGAAAACAGAGTCACTCATACCTTTGTTTCTTAGAGGCTTTTCCCCCTACCCCTCATATTTTTCTTAAGGCATACTTGCCAACACACACCCAGATAAGTTTATCGTGGTGCAGTTGATTTCACTCAAAATGCTTCATAGTGATTTCTTCTTCTTTTAACTGACATATAATTCACATGTCATAAAATTCACCCTTTAAAAGAGTACATGTCAGTGGGTTGTAGTATAGTCACAGAGTTGTGCAACTATCATCACTATATAATCCCAGAACATTTTCAATACCCAAAAAAGAAATCCCATACCCACTGGCATTCCTTCCCCATTCTCCTCTCCCTCCAATCGCTGGCAACCCTAATCTTTCTGTCTCTGTAGATTTGCCTATTCTGAATATTTCATATAAATGGAATCATATATGTGGTCTTTTGTGTTTGCTTTTATTTATTTACCATAATGTTTTCAAGGATTATCCATGTTGTATCATGCCTCAGTACTTGATTCCTTTTTATGGATAAATAATATTCTACTTATGCATAGATGTCTGACAATTAAGGTCACGAACTTGCCACCATGCCCTTACATTGGCAGCACTGTACAAACAGCTCAGCAAGGTTTCATAACCTTGGTATATCAGTGTCTCACAGCTGTGTTCGTATTGACATGTGGCAGTGTCTTGCTGAGTGGTGTTCATTATTGTTGTTGCATGTGTTTATGTGTTATCACGAGAATGTCTGAGCTTGAATTAGAGCAACAAACAAACATTAAATTTCTTGTTAAACTTGGCAAGAGTGGAAGTGAAATCGGGGAACTATTAGTCCAAGTTTATGGGGATAATGCCATGAAGAAAACGGCAGTGTACAAATGGGTTAAATGTTTTTCTGAGGTGAGAGAACGCATTACTGATGAAGGGAGGTCAGGGCAGCCAGTAACGAGCAGAACTGACGAAAACATTGCAAAAAGTCATCGAATTGTGCATCAGAATTGTTGGCTGACTGTGAGAAGCATAGCAGACCAAGTAAACATCGACAGAGAAGCAGTTAGTAAAACCTTAACTGAAAATCTTGGCATGAGAAAGGTGTGTGCAAAAATGGCCCTGAAGGAGCTCTTGCATCACGACAATGCACCAGCTCACACGACACTGTCTGTGAGGGAGTTTTTAGCCAGTAAACAAATAACTGTATTGGAACACTCTCCTTACTCACCTGACCTGGCTCCCAGTGACTTCTTTCTTTACCTGAAGATAAAGGAAACATTGAAAGGAAGACATTTATCTGACATCTAGGACATCAAGGGTAATACAACGACAGCTCTGATGGCCATTCCAGAAAAAGAGTTCCAAAATTGCTTCGAAGGGTAGACTAGGTGCTGGCATTGGTACATAGCTTCTCAAGGGGAGTACTTTGAAGGTGACCATAGTGATATTCAGCAATGAGGTATGTAGCACTTTTTCTAAGATGAGTTCACGAACTTAATGCCAGACCTCATATACCACATTTTGTTTATCCATTCATCAATTGATGGACATTTATTGTAGTTTGTTTCCACTTTTTAGCTATTAAGAATAATGCTCAGGACCAGCCGAGTGGCTCAGTTGGTTAAGAGCTCACTCAAGAATGCGAGCTCTGAGCAACAGCGGTTCGATTCCCAGCCGGAGCTGAGCTGCCAACAGGTGGCAGGATGGCTCAGCTAAAAAAAATAAATAAAAAAAAAATAATGCTGCTATGAACATTCATATGCATGTTTGTTTGGTATATATGCTTTTATTTCTCTTGGATACATATCTAGGAGTAGCTGGGTCATGTGGTAATTCTATGTTTCTAATCATTTTGACTTCTACCTAAGGATGTACATACTTTCAAATTTGCCCAGAAGGCCAATATAGAATAGAGGTCAGGCAGGCCTTGGGGAATTTGTATTTGTGTACCCATATAGAGTCTTAAAATTGTAGAGTTTTAGAAATGGAGGGGAGGTCTAATAGCCATCAGTTTACAAATGAGGAAACTAAGGCTCATTGCTTAATTAATAATGTTCCCACGTCACTGTATCAGTTAGGGCTGATGTTCAGCTGCTAGCAACAGTGACTTTGAGTTATTTTTTCCTCTCACTTAAAAAAGTCTAGAGGGGAGGGCCGAGTGGCTCGTTGGTTAAAAGTTGGCTTGGGAGCGCCAGCTCTGAGCAGCAGGGCTGCCCATTGGGATCCCATATGGGCCAGTGATGCTGCGCCCTCTACAGCTAAGATGGTGAACAACAGCTCCACCCGGAGCTGGGCTGCTGTGAGTCGCGGTGTCAGCGTAGGCTGCAGTGAGGCTGCAGTGGGCTGCCGTAGGCTACCATGAGTGGCCGGCAGCCAGCATGAGCTGCCGTGAGCAGCTGTCCAGTGTCCAGCGACCCATCTGCCTCAGCCGGGAAGAGCGTGATGATTACAATACCAACATGGGCCAGTGAAGTGACATCCTCCACAGCTAGACTGAAGATCAAAAGGACAGCAACTTGTCTCTTTCCCTTCCCCGATTTCCCAACGCTGTTCCCTCCCCAATTCCCCAATACAATCTTTAAAAAAATAAAAAGTCCAGAGACACACAGTGTGGCTCCACAATATCCTCTTTCTGCTCTACCTATCACTTCCATTGGCTCTCAACCTCAAATTCTCCTCAGGCTACAGGATGGCCACTGCAGCTCTTGTCGTGATATCTGGATTCTAGGCAAGAAGGTGTTGGGGGAAGGTAAAAAGGTACCTTCCAGCTGAGTAGGCCACTTTAAAGACCTATGTCAGGAGTTCCCCCCATGACTTCTGCTTGCATTTCCTTGGCCACCCTTTTTTGTAGGGAAGGCTGAGAAAAGTAGTCTTTTAGATGAGTACATTATCACTCCAACAATTTAGGGGTTCTGTTAGGAAGGAAGGTTTCTCTTATAAGTGGATAGTGGCTAAGAAGTGGCATTAACCGAGATCTACTGGCTCCTCTTTCAGTGCTCTCTGCAGACATGAGTTTGCAAAGTGTTTCCTGCTGGAAGTCCTCATTTTTTAAAATAGACAGCTGAAGACTTAATGAAAGATTTCTTCTTTTTCCGTTTATTTTTTTTATCTTTTTAAAATTTATTTTTCAATTACATTTGGCATGCAATATTACATTGATTTCAGGCGTACAACATAGTGATTAGACTTTTATATAACTTGAAAGGTTCCTTGATCCAAATTTCTAACTTGTAGTCAACTGATGACAACACATACCCATGACTTCTAGGTGAATTCCTTTCAATGACCTATAATGAAATGTCCATGTCAGGTTGTGCTGATCATGAACATTTATCAGCTGAAGCAATGGGATTTGTTTTCATGAATATGTTCATTGCGACTTGCAAAGTTGGTCACTGAAGAGAAAGAACCAAGACTGCTTTGGTGAATTGGGTGGGAGGAGAGGGCAGCAGGATGTACACCAGTCATGTGCAGCTGTAGGACACCAGGGTCACACAGGAGAAATTATGGGACACACTTGCCCAGGAAGAAACTGGTAGACGTCTAAGACTAATGCAAGTCAAAGGGCTAGAGGGCCAGCCAGGGCCAGGAAATCTGTGGGATGCCCACATCCAGCAGTAACTGACAATGTGGAAGGTCAGCTGAGAGGGACAGGCCTTCAGAGGTGAAGACGGGAAGATTCTAGCATTGAGTAAGACACATCATTCAAAGATAATGCTCTGAAGAGCAAACTATACCCAAGGGAGCCAGAATCTAGAGAAGCAACTTTCCAAATTCTGCTTTCTTCCAGATCTCTGGGTAGATAGGCATGATTTTAGGATCTCATTTATGGGAAAGGAGAAGAGAGTCAACATTTACCAAGTGCCTACTACATATTAGCAATGTTATTGTAGAGATCACTGTGGAGCGTGGAAAGATATTTCAATTGTGTAATTTATTAACCTTGGGACCTTTAACAAGTTACTTCACCTTTCTAAATCTCTCTGTAAAATAGAGTTCTTAATATCTTCTTGTATGGAGGATTAAATGGCATTAAGGTATATAAGAAAGTGATAATAGCCAGTACTTATGGAACATGTGCTCTTTATTACACATTTATCTGATTTCATCCTCACAGGAATACTGTATAGTTTGGGTGCTTTTGATTGTGTCTGAAAATCAATTAAAAATTTCCTTACAGAAGGGGTAAGGTTGAGAAATTCTTGGCTCACATAATTAAAAGGTCCAAAAGCTGATCTTTCAGGTTCTATCATGGCTACATCTGAAGCCTCTGAATATGTTATCAAAACTTTTTCCTTTATTACTTAACTCTCTTGGCTCTGCATTCTTATGTTTCGGCTTCATTCTTTGGCAGGATCTCCCCACATAGTAGCAACTTTAGGTTCATATCACTCTATTGCTAGAGACCACGAGAAAAAAAGAACCCAGACTGGCCAGATTTGTGTCATGTGTCCATCGTTGAATCAGTCGTATGGTCAGGGGAAAAGGGACACTGATCATGAGCCTGGATCATGTGCCCTTCTATAAGAATGGGCCACATGACTAGCAGTCTCATCTGGTAGGGAACTGACACTTCCTGAAAGAACTCAGTTTAGATTAAGTAACTTGCCCCCAAATCATTCAGCTCTAAGTGGAAGACCTGGATAAAAACTCCAGGGTTTTCTGACCCCAATTGTATGTGCAATATAATACCCCCCAAAAATGTGATTATACCAGTTAAAGAGGGATATCTAGAGCAGCAGCCGAGGGCAAGGGGCTGATCTAGAGATAGGCAAATCTTTAGAGGCTCAAGTCTAAATTCAAGGCACTTGCATTTGACCATCTGGCCAACCCCTTTGCCTCTCAAGATTCTCTTATAACTTTCTGCATGAATCCTCTTCTTCAACTAAAAACATTGTACTTCCCCTTCTCCCACCTTCACCACGGCAATGCCATTCTCCCTCCATAGAATATTTTATTTCACTTCTTTTCCTAAAACGCTTTTCAGCTCTTAAAATCATGTTGAGTTTCCAATTTTCCTCAGAAAACTTTTCTTACTCTGATGCTTTATGTGGCACATTTTTTTTTTTTGCACAGTTGTTATAATTAGAGCACAGTCCTAGGAGCCAGGCTATTTCATTTCTGCTCCTGACATTTTCACTTCAGTTTTGGCTATTGTTCATTGGTTCTCTATTATGAGATTTTTTAATTCCATTTTTATCTCCAATATTGGCTTATTTTTGTTTATGTTTTCAGTGGTTGCTCTAGGGTTTATAATATAAATCTTTAATTTACCACCATCTTCCTTCAAATAACATTATTTCACTTTATGCATAGGATGAGATCTTTACAATAGTGTGCTTCCATTTGTTCTCCTGTCTTCTATGCTTTTGTAGCCATATCTTATTTTCATGTATTTTGAAAACCCCACTATACATAATTATTGCTTTTGCTTTAAACAGTTATCATTTTAAGAGATCAAAAACATATTTATCCACACATTTACCAATTTAGGTCTCTTCATTTCTTTGGGTAGATCACATTTCTTCCTGAGAAAACTTCCTTTAACATGTCTTGTAGTGCAGATCTGCTGGCACTGAATCTCTCACTTTTCTTTAGCTGAAAATGTCTTTATTTTGCCTCATTTTTGAAAGATTTTTTTGCTGGATATAGAATTTTAGGTGGATAACTTGTTTTCTGTCAGCACTGTAAAGATGTCATTCTTTGTCTCCTGACTTGTGCTGTATAAGAAGTCATTAGTAACTGTCAACTTTGTTTCCCTGTATGTAATGTTTTATTTTTCTGTCTAGCTGCCTTTAAGATGATTACTTTATCACTATTTTCCAGCAGTTTTAATATGATGTGCCTTGGTGTGGTTTCCCCTGTTTATTTTATTCGGGGTTCATTGAGCTTCCTGAATCTGTGAGCTTATAATTTTCATCAAATTCACAAAAAATCCACCATAATTTCTTCAAATATTTTTTCTGTCTCTCCACTTTATTCTGGGATTCCAATTACACGTATTTTAGACTTCTTGACATGGTCTCACAGTTTATTGATGATCTGTTCAGTCTTTTCTCTCTGTGCTTCCAAATTTTGACTGCAATACCTTCAATTCACTGATTCTGAAATGTTTAGTCTACTGTTAACCTCATACAAGTATTTTTCATTGCAGATATTATAATTTTAAATTTTAGAAGTTTTATTTGTGTCTTTTAAATTTTTCCATTTCTCCTCTCTTTGTGTTCATGTTTTTCTCTACCTACTTGAGTGAATGCTTTCTCTCTCTGCTAATTTCATTACCTTTGTCATTTCTAGGTCTATTTCTGTGAATGATTTTCTTCATGGTTATAAGCCATATTTTCCTGCTTCTTTGTAGCTTTTGACTGGATACCAGACATTGTGAGTTTTATGTTGTTGAGCACTGGGTTTTCTTGTAGTCCTTTAAATATTGTTGGACCTTGTTCTGGTACACAATTACATTACTTGAAATCAGTTGGATCCTTTTGAAACTTGCTTGTAACCTTTATTAGGTATACTGCGATTCACATAATAATGAGAATCAGGGTTCTTTAGGAGGGTGGACTGATTCAAGCAACAGCACTTAAAACAACCAAGATAATGTTATTAAAGAAAATGCAGCTAGGTAATTAGTGCTGTCTTCTTCATAAAGGTGCATGCCTGTCATCATCACTATTAGTCTGGCCTCCTTTTTCTTTTATTTGTTTTCTTCTTTTCCTAGCAACTTTGACAGATTTCTGGGAAGAAGATAGTATGACAGTTGTTTGGTGTAGATCCTGTCTCTTTCTCCTTGCGGGAGACACGCCAGACTATAGCATTCCATTCTTCTGCTGAAAGAGGGGTCCTGAGTTGATTATTTCTGAATTCTTGATCTGTGATATTCATCCCCAACCCTGTGCCACCTCATCACCTGGGTAGACTCACAGCCTGGCTTCTCAGCTGGCATTTCATACAGTCATGCCCCTTTGTTTGGATATTCTCATAAAAAGCCAAAGGGTTGATGTGTGTGCTGCCACAAGAAGAAGGCAGGCTGCTTCTTCTATCTAGCTTTTACCCAGAGCAGTCTTTGTGAGCAGATCTTCATTATACAGTACCAATGTGCATGTCTTTCTTCTATGCATAAGAATGGGGAGAGGGAGGATTGTGTGTGTGTGTGTGTGTGTGTGTGTGTGTGTGTGTTGAATCCTATACTCAATTACGCAAAGATTCAGTTAGAAATTTTAAAAAGACTCAGAAGATGTGGTTATTACTTGGAACTTACAGTATTTCCTCAGTCCATGCTGCTACATCTTCCTACAGAACCAGAAACCCAGAAGTAACTAACCCCCAAGGTCAGGAACTGGGAGGGTGAGAACTAAAGACAGCCTTCTCCTGTATGAGCCCCAATAATGGCCATCCAGTAGGGGAGACTGCTAAGGCTAAGAACAGCCCCAAGTTGTTGGCTAAAGGAGGAGGAGGAAGGTAATTCAGAGTCCAGGAGAGAAGGGATTAGAGCCTTCCCAGCTGCCCCTAACCCCTAATCCTCTGGGTGCTTTGTCATTCCTATTTCAGCATTCTCTTAGCTCACACCCAGGCAAGTCACTACAGGAGGCCACTGCTTCTGGCCTCTAGGGGTTCATTGACATACCGCGCCCCCTCCACCTTCTCCTTCCCCCGCCAATTCTTCATCCAGGTGAGGAAATCCCTCCCTTGTTGGGAAAGGGCCAGGAGGGCAGTTTCCAGGCTCTTGGCTTCATGGCTTCACGTGGAAAGGTGCTGGCTCGGTTATTAGATGGCCATCAGCTGTAACCAGTTGGCCATTAGCTACTATTGTTTTGCATATAACTGCTACAGCTGTGTTAGCAAGAGCGGATGTCTTGGATGGTGTAGATCCTGCAGATCCTACTTCCTGTGTCTTGCTGGGCCACCCGCAAGACTGTGGTGCAGGAAGACCCCTTGTTGGGGTATTGACAGATGTTTGCTTCTCATGTCTCAACCAGCCGTCGTAGAGAATATAATATAGTGGTATGAATCCCCTATCTGTGGCTCCATTGTTGTTCCTTTTTGGCCACAACAAATTCTGCGTTCATCTGCCGGGAGCTGAGCCCCAGCATGACACCCTTTTGCAAGATAGTTCTGTAAGATGAGGTTAGAAACTTTCTTGAAGAAACTAGAAATTCTAAAGCTTGGAAGCAAAGGACTTCCAACCTACCAGCCTTTTGACCTAACTCAAGTGTCTTATAGGTTGGCCCTGGGGGGAATAGCTCATAGGGCTCCCTCCCACTTCTTCCTTACATCGTCTCTGAGTTGGGCACCAAGCAGACAGACCAAGTCATTCAGACCACAGTGGCCCTCTCACAGAGCCCCCAGTCCCCCAAGGCATCAGTTTCCTTCTCTCTTTCACTCCCGGGGAATTGCCCAAGGTTAGACCTCTGACATCAGGCCCCGAGGGTTCTGTTTTGTTCTCTCAGTTATCCCTGGAGAGATGAAGACAGTGCCCCTTTGGATAGTCAGCACTTATCTTTGGGGCTTCAAGCCTTCTGGAACAAATCCTTCGGCTTCCTCTATCCAGGAGGTCTCTATGGCCATGGCCTGGCATTCCTCCCCCACTTCTGTCCCGCTTCTCTTGGTCGTGTCCAGCCTTCTTCATATGCAGCTAATTGTGATAGTTGCAGCCTTCAGTGAGGTCCCTCTGTCATAGTGGCACAGGCTAGAGTTTGAGCCTGATTATGCTAGAGGCTATGGGGACTCAGTAGGAGGAACTTGGTTCCTGGAAACTCATCTGCCTTACAATGGCATTGCCATAATCAGATTCTTTTCACGTCCTAGTTTTCTTAACTCATTTGAAAACCATTCACTACATCTCTAGTTCCTTCTCAGTGGTTTCTCTAGCTCATCTGTCCAGCAATAAGTGATAAAAGCTCTTTGGCTAAAGGTACAATATTCAGAATGTCAAGCAGCTCTGCCATTGCCACACAAATGAAAAGCAGGCATCCTTCCATTTACAAGCTGTGTGAGTTGGGCAAGTTATTCAACCTCTCTGGGCTTTAGTTTCTGCATCTATAAAATAGAAATGACCATTATGCCTGCTCCATAAGGTTAAATACAAATGCAGCACCTGGTACATGCTGCATTTACTTGCTGATACATTAAAGGTGGTGCAGAATTGCTGCCTCTGAAACAGAATGCCCTTCTAGGCAAGCATCCTGTCCATCTTTCCCCAGGAGGCATGGCTGATAACCAGGCCAGCGAGCAGGAAGATGGTGACATTACACAGTAACTGAGCGAAAGGCAGAGGGGGTGCCTGGTCACAAGAGTCTCACTCTTGGGACTCCCGAGATATGAGTTTGAAGCATGAAATTGCTGGGGTTTGGAGAGAAAACTATAGATTTTTGTTAGCGTGACCCCACTTTTAATCTCAGGTGGAGGAGAACTGGGGAAATGTGGGTTTCTAGCTCTTATCACTTCTCCCAGGTTCTCCTGACGACTCATCACACAGCCAGAGTGTATGTGTCTAGAACTGCTCCTTAAACTTTAAACTGCGTGTTTCTCACCTGAGGATCTTGTTAAATGCAGATTCTGAATTGGGGGGATGGGAAGGGGCGAGCTGGAAATTCTACTTTTCTAACAAGCTCTCAGCCACTGCTGCCCGACCAGCCTGTGAGTAGCTAGGCTCTAGAAAGTTGTCAGTAGCATTTTAGCTCTGGAGATCCCAGAATTAATCTTTCCCTTGCAATATTAGCATATTAAAATAAAACAAAGCTGCAGTAGGGCCTGTGACATCTGTGTCACACTCCCCACCCCCACCTGTCTGGAGAGTTTCCTTATCTCCACATTTTTTGCTGCAAGCCCACTAAGCCTATTAAAAAAGGGGGTTTTTTTACTTTCGTTTTTTTTCACTGATGATTCGTTCAACAAATATTTACTGAGCACCTACCATGTAAGAGACATGGTGTACGAAGAAAAATTCCAGCCTATGCTTTGTACTGCAGCTGAAGTAAGTATTAGAAATGAAAACCTGATTCGTACAATTCTCCTGTTTCCCCTCAATATGAAGTGAAAGTGCCCATAGATGGCATTTCTAATACCTGCTTAAAGTAGACTTATGCCTTCACCCACCCACAGCCCACCTGACCTCAAGTCCTACCTGGTACTAGAAACCTGTCCCCATGATTGCCTGCTGGCCTGCCTGGGGGTTGACTCCTGCTCCCTCTTTCCTCTTCCTGTGAGCACTCTTTCCACCATCATTGATCATGCGTTGCTCACTCACCCCCTTCAAGATGTAGCTCACCACCACACCTTTCAGGGAGCCCTCTGAACTCTCAGGTGGAGTTCCTGCACCGCTTCGTTCTAACAATTTTACATTGAAATTCCAGTTCTTTCCATGCTGGATTTGAAATTTCTCAAGTATAGAGAAATGTCTCAGCCATTTCCCCAATGCCAAATTTCTGCTGAATTGCAGTTTGGTTTAATTACTACACCACCTGGCAGGAACTCCTGCCTGCAGGTTTTCCCATTTGCGATGCCCACAGGTTGTGACCTGCTTCCAGTTCTTAGCTTTCGCCTTCCAGCAGCTGGCAAAAGCCTAGGTTAGAGACTGCTGGGGAATGAGAAATGTTCCAGGGTGAATGTGCGTCATCCGTGGTATGTAACGTTTTACAGCCCAGCTGTCGAGACAGAATCAATAAAAACTCTGTCAGGCTGGTCTACCACAACCATGTTACACTTAGAAACAGAGCAGGCCACGAATTTTAGATCTGCTCCCACCCTGGCAATCTCCCAGCTTTTGATATAATGAGATGAAAAGGGAAACCAAACCCTTTGCAGCTTCTGAAACTAGTTCTGTCTTGCTTCACCTAATGTTTGGGATAGCTAATGTTTCCTAATTTGGCAGCTTTTGTAACCATTTCACTTTTATGTCATTGAATTTCTATAAATCCATTCTCCTTTTATGACGAGAGGGTTTTGAAAAATATTTGATTTTCTTGCTCTTCTCTTGAAATCACAAGCCCCCTTCAAAAACCACACATACACACCACCACCACCAACACAAACCAGGTTTTTAAAACTTAATTAGGCACATAACTCATTTTTATTGTAGGAAGAAATATACAAGTAAAAAGATCATTTCACTTAGTCCCACTATACACATGTGGGACACCAGTTCAGACCTACTGTGTTTATTTCCAGATCTATTTCTGTGCACATACACATGTGTAAATATTTTTATTAATATAAAAATATCATACTCTGAATACCATCTATGGTATTCTATGGTAACTTGGTGTCAATTGAGATCTATCTTATTTGGTGTCCATGTAGATCTGTATCATTAAGACTGCATAACTTTCTACTGTATAATGTACCAAAATGTATTTAATTCTATCACTGGATGTTTTTGTCTCACTAATACTAAGACATTGTAAACAATGCCCAAACAACATCTTTGTACCTTTATCTCTGGTATAATTAATTCTGTAGGATCAAGCCCTAGATATGAAATTGCATGGTCTGAGAAATTATTAGCATTTTTAAGGCTTTATGTCTTTAAATTGTATCTGTTACATCTTGCTTCCATACAAATTCCTCTGTGTAGCCAGTGCCCAGTCTACAGCATTCAGCACAGGTGAAGACGGCCAGGATGCCCCAGACAACACGACTGCCCACTCTGCCCACCTTCAGGTAGTTGAGCAGCTGAGAAATGACCTGGAATTCAAACATTCTCTAGGTACCACAGGGGCAATCTGGAATATCCTTTCTCCGAAAAGGATATTTTCACCAGAAATCTAGATGGGGGCAAACCTTCTGCCGTATCTGAGAATCTGTTCTGGTTCAAGGGCTATTTTACTTTTAAACTTCTGGAAAATTTTATCTTCCCTGGTTTCATGTTTTGATGTGGAATCCAATTCTTCCTCTGGTGCTTCATCCATGCTCTCTATAATCTCTAACTCATCTTTCTTTTCCACAACTTCAGGTATTATCTCATCTTCTGTTTCTATTATCATTTCAAATTCTGGAAAAAGGAAGTTGTGGTCTGGAACTGTATTGTCTCAGTTATCTGATTATGTACAAGCCGGTTTATGCCCCATCTCCAATGTTGAGTCTGATGCACTTTACTGCAGTAACGTGCCTGGGGCATCTGGGGCGTGTTAGGAGCCTAAACAGCCACAAACCCAGACTTGAGCACCAGACTTGAGCTGGAGACACACGATTTTCCTGTCTCTGGGGAAGGAGCCTCAGAAGGTGGCTCATATGAGTTAGTCATTTGTCCTGGGAAGCTGATTTCTAAAAATTCGCAGGCTGGTGCAGCGCTGGCAGTGGCTCCGGCAGCGGCTCCGGTAGCAGCAGCAGCGGAGACCACATGGTCCAGATAGGCCAGCGCGGCAACCCCAAACACCCAAAGCAGCTGCCATGTGCAGGCTAGCTGGCGGCCACAGAGCCACAGACAGCACCGCCTTGCAGCTTGCTGGGCCCAGTCATGCCTCCTGACACCGCCCACCCGCCTGGGTACTGCTGTCTGAGCAGCCACCCAGCTAGTCCCTGCTCTATGAAGCCCAGCTCCATGGACCTGCTGGGGAAGCCTCCGTGGTGTAGGCCTCTTTGGGTTCACCTTGTTTGGGACTCTGCTTTCTGGGCTTGTACATCTATTTCCTTCACCAGGTTAGGGAACTTTTCTGTCGTTATTTCTTCAAATAGGTTCTCAATTCATTGCTCTCTCTCTCTTTTCCTTCTGGTACCCCCATGATGCAAATGTTGGTATGCTTGACATTGTCCCAGAGGCCCCTTAAACTACCCTCATTTTTTAAGATTCTTTTTGCTATTCTGTTTGGGTGTTTTCTGCTACCTTGTCTTCCAAATTGCTTATTTGAAACTCTGCTTCATGTAATCTACTGTTAATTCCTTCTAATGTATTCTTCATTTCAGTTATTATATTCTTTATCTCTGACTAGTTCTTTTTTATGCTTTCTATCTCTGTTTTTATGTTCCCTAGCTCTTTCTTGAAGTTCTCACTGAGGTAAGTAAGCATCCTTATAAACAGCGTTTTGAACTCTGCATCTGGTAGATTGCTTGTCTCCATTTTGTTTAGTTCTTTTTCTGGAGCTTTGTTCTGTTCTTTCATAGGACATGTTTCTTTGTCTCCTCATTTTGGCTGCCTCCCTGTGTTTGTTTTAATGCATTAAGTAGAGCAACTATGTCTCCCAGTCTTAGTAGAGTAGCCTTATGTAATAGGTGTCCTGTGGGGTCCAGTGAGCCAGACCTACTGGTCACCTGAGTCAGGTGTTGCAGGAGTATCCCTTGTGTGGGTTGTTTGTGCCCTCCTATTGTAGCTGAGCCTTGGTTGCTGTTCGCATGTCAGTGGGAGGGATTGACCTTCAGGCCGATTGGCTCTGAGGACTGGCCAGGACTATAGCGGAGAAGATGTTTTGCAGGGGCTGACCCTACGGAGCAGGATTTGCTTTGGCAGAGCTCTCGTGCCTGCCTCGTCTGCCTTTTAGGTGTGTGGTCTGTGGAGTGGCTCGGTGGTGCTCTGGTAAAATCTAAAGCTGGCCACAGGGTGTGCTGGCCCTCAGGGGCCTCCTGGGAAGGGCCCTGCCGCAGGCCAAGTTCAGCTGCAGCCTGTGCCCTGCCTGGGCCACCTGGCATGGGCCACAAAGTGATCCACAGATGTCTTCCACCTGCCCTGGGCTTGGAGGTGCCTCGAAGAGGCTAAGCTGCAAACCAAGACTAGTTGCCACTAGTGCTGGGCCTGGGGCTACTTAGCAAGGCAGATAGGGCACCCCAAGGCCAGATGCTACTTGTTTGGGGTTTATGAAACTTTGAGAGATCTTAGCAAAGTCCACAGATGAGCCAAGACAGACTGTTTGTATAGAAAAGCCACTGGAAGCAGCTTCAGTGGCCCACAAATTGGTAGAGCAGGGCCTCAGGGAATCACCAAGGCAGGGCAAACAGTGTTAGCCAGGTTGGTAGAGACTCAGATATGGTGGCTGCCTGAGTCTGCATGCTGGGAGCGGGGAGGGCTCAACAATGAAACAATAGCTTCTTCCAGCACTTCTGTCTGGGAGAAGGCTGCCTCTCCAGCCCTCCCCCTGTAGCCAGTTAATTCAGTTCCTCCCTGTATGTCCTTTGCACCTTTCAAGCTGCTGCCCCAGTGCTAGAACTCAGAGTGAGTCCATCAGCAAATAAATTGTGCTTAGGCCCTTTAAGAGGACGCCTGGGACTGCAGCAGCCCTCCATCTCACTCAGCCATAATCCCTACTGGTTTTCACAGTCAGAATTTATGGGGGCTTCTCTTCCTGGCATTGGAGCCCTGAGCTGGGGAGCCTGATGTGGGGCTGAGACCCCTTGTTCCTCAGGGGGGACCTCTGCAGCCAAGACATCCCTCCCAATTTTTAACCACCATACATGGGTACGGGGACCAGCCCACTGCATGTCTCCATCCTTCCTACCAGTCTCAACGTGGCTTCTGTATATCCTTAGTTATACAGAACTAAGGTTCAGCTGATTTCAAGTGATTCTCAATGATGGTTGTTCCGTAGTTTAGTTGTAATTTTGATGTGGTTATGAGAGGATGCCAGCATTCACCTACTCTGCCATCTTGACCAGAAAATTCCATAACAGCTCTTTTAAAATCATTGTCTGATACTTACGTTATTTTTATGTGTCATTTCTGGGTCTCTTTCTATTGCCTTAATTTTTATCCTGATTATGGGTCACATTTTCCTACTTCTTTTAATGTCTAGTATCTTTTAATTGAATGGAGGATATTGCAAATATTTCTTTTTTCTTCTTCTTTTTTTTTTAGCTGAGTCATCCTGACACCTGTTGGCAGCTCAGCAGCAGCTCAGCTCAGGCTGCACTCGAACCACTGTTGCTCAGAGCTCACACCCTTAAGTGAGCTCTTAACCAACTGAGCCACTCAGCTGGCCCTAAATATTTCATTTTTTAAGCATTGGATTTTGTTATTTTATTTTAAAGACAACAAGATATTTAAGCTTGGTTCTTGCAGGTAGTTAATGTACTTGTACAATAGATCAGCATGGTCATTTCTGAGGCTTATTTTTAAGCTCTGTTGGGTGGATCTAGCATTTATCCTGGTGCTACTTAAGTTCTGTTCCTAAGGTGTGACTTTCTGGGATTTCTACTGAATGTCTTGGGTGTTCATTGGAATATCTCCATGTGACTGGTCAGAACTCAAATGTCTCCAGTCCTGTGCAACCTATAAATACTCAGTGAGTTATTCTTTTCCCTGGTAGTTGTTCTTTGCATGGACTTTGGAATTTCACCTGAACTTCACAACCTAGCATTCAGCCCAAACCTTCCAGATACCATGCAGATTTGTGATTTTTTTCTTATCTTTGAAAATCCAACTTCTCTCAGCATTCCAAACATCTATCTCTATCTTCTCAGCTCTCAGCTTCTCAGTGCAGCAAGACTGCTGTGCTCTGTTTGGATTCCTTCTCTTTGTACTATAGTAAGTACTTCAGGCAGAAAGCACAGCATTGTGGGACTTATCTCATTTTTTCCCCTTCTTTCAGATGTTATAGTCCTTGTGTGTCTATTTTCCAGGGACTGAAAAGAGTTGTTTCATATATTTTGTTCAGTGCTCTGGTTGTTTATGACAGAAGGGTTGATCTAGTATCAATTATGGGAATACACAATTTTAAATGAGGCTTTTGTGTTGTTGTTATGTGCTAATAAATAAATAGTACACCGGTTCTGGGGAAGGGCTTTTTTTTTTCTGTTTTAAACATTGTTGGGAAAAAATAAATAGTGCCTTTTCTGCTTCTGAAGATACATTATGCCAGGAACTGTTGCAGCAGCAACCATGAGGGAAGCCTATTTAAGAGGACAGGCCAATATGCTGAAAGTGTCAGACTAAAGATAGAAAACACCTGGGTCTGTGAAAACATCAGTGAGATGATATATAATAACCAACCCAGAAACTGTCTTATCTCTAAACGAGCAGTTCTCAAAGCTTTTGGTCTCAGGGCCCACTCTTAAAAATTACTGAGGGCCCCAACAAGCTTTTGTATATGCACAGTATAGCTATCATCAGTATTTACCATATTATGAATTGAAATCGAGAACAAAATGGTACACAGAATAAAGAAGGCTACCTTAAATCCCACTGCTGTAGCTTCATTTTTCATATTACCATCTAATCTTTGATTAATTGCACAGATAGTTTACATGCTTATAATGCTCTATCATTAACTAAGCATTTCCCCCATGAACATTAGACACCAGTCTGCTCTATTTAGTCTGCAAACATCATAGATCATAAAAACAATAGTATTATGGATTAGCATGACCCTTAGCTGTTATAGAATTCAAGTACTGTCACATCTCTTTATTTTTACTTTTTTCCATTTATTTATTCATTCATTCACTCACTTATTCAACAAACATTTATGGTGCTAGGCAATGGGGGTACACATAACAAAAACCAAGACAGACACTGCCTTAAAGAACTTACCATCTAGGAGGGGAGATGGACATCATCATGTGATATGAGCCATGCATTCGTGTTATATTTGCACAAGCATCAACATATAGAATGTCTAATTTTTTAAATGCTCTTGCTAATTATGTACAAGTGGCCAGATGTGTCAGCTCTGTGTGTCTTGGTTGATCAAGTTTGTTCCTCAAGGCTATAAAAGCAGAACCATGAAAGGGATGTGGAAGACATGTCTTCCACTTTTGTGGTTTAATCTCCAGACAGCACTCCCTTCTACCTCCTGCCACAGGACAGGTTGTCAGGTAAAATGCTCTTTTGAATGGGAAGAACAATTAAGTATTGAAAATGTGAGAACAAGAAAACACAAGATAAAAATAGGACTCACCAGCCTGCTTTATGAAACATATTTGTAACTGGTGGATTTAACTGTAGTATTTTTACCCTATTCCATCCTTTCTGGACTAGACCACATTTATGAGGAGGAAGTCAGCAAAACATTAACCGTACCACTTACTCTAGTTTTTAACTCTAGGCCAGTTATGAGGAAATCTGTTTTCTGTTTCAGTCGTAGAACTAATCATAAACTCGTTTTTAAAAAACTTATTAAAAATATAAAAGTTAAAACTTACAGGTTTATAGAATAGCACAGTCAGCCCTTGTATACCCTTTCTCTAATTTCAACAGTTATTAATATTTTGCCCATTTTTGCCACATTTGCTTGTATATGTATACTTTTTGGTCTGAATTATTTGAAAGTAGATTATAGACACCACAGCTCTTCACCCCTAACAGTTTCAGTACACACCTCCTAAGGACAAAGACATTCTCTTATAGAAGAACCACAATGTCATTACCATACCCAAGAAACGTTATCATTAATTCAATAGTATGACCTAATATCCAGCTGCCAGCTGCGGTGCCCTGGGATTGTATGTCAACTCAGCCCATCTTCCTGCTGGAACTAGCTACCTGCCCTGCCACCTGGGCCCTGAGCCCTGTCCCAGCCCTGTCCACTGCCTGTCCAGAACTAAAAGCCTGACTGGAGGTGCTGTTACTGTCCAGAAACTGTGCCAGGCACCTTCATCCACCAGCTCAGACCTTGGATGCGGATGCCTTCTACATGCCTGTAACTGAGTCCACCATTCCCCATCCCCGAGGGCCAGCCCTACAATTAGGCTAATGCCTCTTGACCTTGACCTGTGGCCATGCTGTAGCTTCCCATTGATATTTAAAATGGCAAGATGTTAATTACACATAATAGGACCAGCCATAGACATCTCCGATGTGTTCCTTGCACATAATGCTATCAAGAAAAATGGCTTTCAGCAGCAACACCCATGAGCTTGAATTTCATTAATATTTAGGTCATAAAAGCGAAGTGTATTCCAGCTTTGCAGTAAGGGAAATTGCTTTGGAATGATGAAGATAAAATTGTTGAGGTTGGTGAGGGAGTGGACAGCTTTGACTCTTCCCCTCGCTTATTTAATCTCTCAACCTAAGCCTGTCTCTTGTAGCAGGGCAGGGACAGCAAATTATTTAGGTCCCAGTGGGCATCTGTAGTGAGCATCAAGCACAGCACACAATAAGCAAAGACCTCAGCACCAGGATGTGACAGGCATGTGACACAGACATTTGCCAGCCTTGGTCCCTGTCCTGGTCATTTCCAGGTCCAGGGAATGGCAAGGACTCTGCAGAACCCTTTGACCATGGTGGAAGAGATCCTGGTGATGTTCAATGGCACAGGCTCATTTGAATAAGGAGTACTTACTACTGATGTCTGCCAGTAAAAGGAACTTGCTGCAAGAACAAAAGGCCTGAGAGAAAAGGAAAAAGCAGGGGAGCAAATAAAAATAAAAACAGGCTCAATGCTCTGACAGGCAAGATTCTCAATGAGTCTGGTTCTTCAGTGAGTAGAAATATCTCATTTGAAATATAATAGAACCTCATCAGCAAGCTTTTGGGCTATTTTGCCACATTAATGCTCTGACAAAGGGCTGTAGCACTGCTGATACAGGAAATGTGTGGGAAGAGTAGACATTAAATGGATCTCCCATTCCTCCCTTTTAGGCAGACGGTCCTGGAGGCTGTGTGCTGGTTACCTAGGAAACAGCTTGGATGTGAAACTCCAGAAAATGTGCTGTCAGGCAGCAGGAGATGCAATTGTAATTTTTTTTTTAGCTGGCATTGCGTGGTGCCAGGCCATTGTCTTAACCCCTTAGAACCCATTTCCTTGTGTGCAAGGAGAGAATATCTACTTTGCAAGTGTGTGAGTGCACGTGACTATGCGTGTGCGTGTATGTGTGTGTAAAGTACCTTAGCTGGTTGTAGAACACAGAAGGAGCTCAGTATGGATTTCCTCCCTTCTTCCTACTTGCCTCACAAGCATGCCACACTTAAAAGGCGCCATTGATTAAATGGGATATAGATCTGATATAGAAACAACATGGGTAATGAATGAGAAGTTAATTCAATTTTTTGTAACTGGAATGATAACATTTAATAAGAAAATGCATTATGTGATATTAGATGGTAAATATTTTGTAAATCAAAAAATCATTTAAAATGCAAATACTTCTAATTTATCATCTCTGTGAATTTGAAATTTTTTAAATTTAATGTTTTAGATGTTCTCTGAATGAGCACAGCTGCATACCAGGAGTATGAAGGGCCTCAAAAATCTCTTTTGTTCTGCTCGAGTTCAGACCAAATGAGAGGTGGGTGTGAGAGCTGGACATAGCAATGACAAAATGGCAGCATTATTACTGATAAAATACTTGTTACTGACCTGTGCAGCAACAATGGGCCTTTTATTTAATTAATTAATTAATTTATTTATTTTTATTGTTAAGCTTTATTTATTTATTTATTTATTTTTATTGTTAGTTTCAGGTGTACAGAACAATGCAATAGTTACCCTTTTCACCCTCACAAAGTAACAACCCCCCTCCCCCCATCTATTGCCCTCCCACCCCTGATATCATGCTTATCTATTACAATTCCATTGAATCCGTTCCCGCACTCTACTCCATGTCCCGAGGTTATATGTATATATAATTATAGTTGACATACAGTATTATTCAACATCAGTTTCAGAAATACAATGCGGTGGTCAGGCCTCTACATCGACTATGAAGTGGACGCCCCAAAAGGACATGGGTCCATCTGGCCCCCTAAGAAATACTTACAACATTATAGATTATATTCCTCGGACTGTCTTTTTCTATCCCTGAGGCCATATTACAATTACCCATTTGTATTGTCTCATCCCTTCCCCTTCTCCTTCATCCCCACCCCCTCCCGACTAGCAACCCTCAGTTCTTCCTCTGTGTCTCTGAGACTATCTCCATCCATTTCTCCCATGGAGATAGTCTCAGAGACACAGAGGAACAATGGGCCTTTTAATGCTGCTCCCCAGAATTGGAAAGATTTCACACTCCCACCCTGGAAGCACTGGACAATCGTGGCCACTCCCTGCCACAGTCCAGCTTGCTGCTTGGCACACTCTCTCAGGAGGCAGACCAGTATCCCAGTAATGCCATAGAGTTAGAGGTTTTTGACCATGTGTGCATTAAAGACTTCAAAAGCATTAAGGCTGCAAGTTTCCAATTTCATTAAGGAAGTGAATTTCATCTCCCCAGCTGCTGGAGTTTGGGCCTCTGATGGCCCTCAGCTGAGCCCCTCTCTTAGGGTTACCTTCAGCTAAAGAGAGCTGCCTCATCCAAAGTTGTGGTCCCTTCCTTGGGACCACATGCAAGAACTTGTCCGTAGAGGGGGGGGAGGTACAAAGGTTTATCCCCTTTGCTTCAATTTGGGACATCTCTGAAGGGTCATCTGAGCTCCAGGGCACCCCTTGGGAGGGGCTGAGCCCTTTATTAGAACTGCACATTTCAACTCCTCACTTCCCTCAATCCTGCTTCCTTCATGCTCCAATATGCTTCTTGTGCAAATCTCTCTCTGTTTCCTAAGAAACTGATCTGACACAATTAATTTTCAAAGTAATTTAATCATCCATTTAGATTATAAGGAGGCGATGGACTTCACCATACAGAATTACATCTGGAAACTCATTCTTCTGTCATTTTCTTGATATACTTATATGATCATATTTCTTCTGTTTTTTGGTTTTTTGCTTCCAATTCTTTCTCTGTGGTTCCTAGTCATCTGATGCTGGACTTTTGGCTGGTCTTCTAATTTTCTTATCAAATTCTCTCCTATTTTCCATCCCCCTCTCTTACTGTACTTTCTAGATTTCCTTGACTTTATCTTCCAGTGTCATCAAGTAAGTTTTCATTTTTGCTCTTCTATTTTTGAATTTCTAAGAACTTTTTCTTAATTCTTTATATTTCATATTTTTATGGCATTCTATTTTTATTTAATGGATGCACTATCATCTCTTACCTGAGGAAGTTCATGAGATTTTTAAAAGACATTTTTCTCTCCCTACATAATTTCCTCCATGTGTCTTTTTTTTTTAATCTTTGTTTGCTTGTTGAGCCTCTATCTTTTATGATATAGGTTTTCTTCAGGTATCTAGTAATCTTTTGTATGCTTCTTTTAAAGAGAGACAAGAAGAAGCTAATTGGAATTTCTGAGCTCATGGGCAGAGCTTTTTGACTATAGGATTCATTGGGTGAATTATGGATGATCTGTCCAGTTGTTTGCTTGGGGAACCATCAGAGACAGTGTACAGATTGAATGACAGCTGAATATTTGCTCTGTGATAGTGCAATTTTATGTGTCAACTTGGCTAAGCTATGGAGCCCAGCTATTAGGTCAAACAACAGTCTAGATGTTGCTGTGAAGGTATTTTGTAGACCTGATTCACATTTACAATCAATTTACACTTTAAATAAAACAGATGACCCTTCAAAATATGAATGAGTCTCACCTTGAGCTGAGCTGCCACCCGAATGGCTCAGTGGATACAGCATCTGCTCTTAACAACAAGGCTGCTGGTTCGACTCCCGCATGGGATGGTGGCTATGCCCTCTCGCAACTAAGACTGAACTTGGCACCTTGTTGCATTATAGCCAATTCCGTTACCACCCCCCTACATTAGTCTCTGACCCATTAGTCGAGAGAGTGTCTCGGAAAACTGAGGCCGGATGGAATGATATCTGTAAAGCTCTCTCGGGGAGTTTCTCAGGTGACTGGGACCTATTGGAATGATAATAGTTATCTCCGCTGGGAGGACACAGTAACAGTGTCTTGGGGCTATGTGGAGGAAGTGTGAAGGCACAGGATGTGTTGGAA
>NW_017731879.1:1134610-1139132 GCF_001890085.2 Hipposideros armiger
AGTAAAACAGTTTCACTTCTTTTCAAATTTCTCAATAAAAGCTATGCGCTGACCCGATTCTGGGCTCACTCAGTCTTCTCTGGCTGAGTCCCTTGGTCTCGCTGTTACTCTTAATTTTGTCTCTTGCTCTTATTCAATCTATGTCGCCCCTTAAGAGAAACCTGTATGCCCTTGCCACGCTGGACATGACAGCACCTTGAGCTGAGCTGCTGCCCGGATGGCTCTGTGGATACAGCACATGCTCTTAACAACAAGGTTGCCGGGCTCGACTCCCACATGGGATGGTGGTTACGCCCACCTGTAACTAAGATTGAACACAGCACCTTGAGTTTAGAGGCTGGGCAGCCAGATGGCGACTGGCACCCTCCACAACTAAGATTGAAGAACAGCAACTTGGCTGGTCTCTCTCCCCAATTCCCCAATTAAAAAAAAATAATAATAAATAAAGACTTCATATATATATATATATGTATGTATATATATATATATATATATACACACACACACACACACACACACTTATGGATGAGCTTCATCAAATTGGGCAAAGGTCTTAAGAACAAAAACTGGTTTCCTGGAGAAGAATCCCTTCAAGACTGTAGAAACCCTGTTTGAGTTTCCAGCCTGCTGGTCTACCCTGCTGATTTCAGGCTCTATTGGTTCTGTTTCTAGGGAACCCTAACTGATACATGCTTTTTTGCAATATGACTTTTCTCCTCTATCAATCAAGAGGTGGGGTCTATTTCTTTACCCCCTGATTCTGGGTTTAGGTACATGATTTGGTTTTGCCAATGGGACATTAGAAAATGTGATGGAAGCAAAACTAGAAAAAGCATTTATGAATTGGGGCTTGCCCCCTCCTGCCACGGGGGACCCTTTTGCCACAAAATGAATAAGCATGATTCACCTGATGGACAATGAAAGGCACATGGCTGTTGTTCAAGCTGACATCAATGACATCAAGCTAACTGCCAGACATAACAATGTATCTCTCACTAGACCAACAAGACTGTCAACCACCAGATGTGAGTGAAGCCACCCTAGAATATCAAGCCCCAAATGAACTGGCCCATAACAAAAACTACTCAGCCAACTCTCAAACTCGTGATTAATAATAACTGTTTTGGCTTTTCATGAAGATGGTGCCAAAAGTGAAGAAGGAGGCACCTGCCCCTCCCAAAGCCAAAGCCAAAGCCAAACTCAAAGCCAAAGCAAAGGCTTTGAAGGCAAAGAAAGCAGAGCTGAAAGGCGTCCACAGACACACACACAAATCCGCAAGTCACCTACCTTCCAAGGGCCCAAAACACTGCAATTCTGAAGGCAGCCTAAATATCCTCAGAAGAGTGCCCCCAGGAGAAACAAGCTTGACCACTATGCCATCAAGTTCCCTCTAATTACCAAGTAGGCCATGAAGAACATAGAAGACAACAGTACACTTGTGTTCATTGTGGATGTCAAGGCCAACAAGCACCAGATCAAACAGGCTGTGAAGAAGTTCTATGACACTGATGTGGCCAGGGTCAACACCCTGAATCAGGCCTGATGGAGAGAAGAAGGTATATAATATATTCAGCTGGCTTCTGACTATGATGTTGCCAACAAAATTGGGATCATCTAAACTGAGTCCAGCTGGCTAATTCTAAGTATAAAAATTTTTCACTGGGCCGGCCGAGTGGCTTGTTGGTTAAGAGTTGGCTTGGGAGCGCGAGCTCTCAGCAGCAGTGCCGCTGGTTCGGATCCCACGTGGGCCAGTGACGCTGCACCCTCTACAGCTAAGATGGTGACCAACAACTCGACCTGGAGCTGGGCTGCTGTGAGTTGCCGGCGACGGCGTAGGCTGCAGTGAGACTGCAGTGGGCTGCCGTAAAGCTACTGTGAGTGGCTGGCAGCCAGCGTGAGCTGCCTTGAGTGGCCATCCAATGGCCAGTGACTGATCTGCCTCAGCCAGGAAGAGCGCAGTGATCACAATACCAACATGGGCCAGTGAAGCAATGTCCTCCACAACTAGACTGAAGAACAAAAGGACAGCAACTTGTCTTTTTCCCTTTCCTGATTCCCCAACACTGTTCCCTCCCCCCCAAGTCCCCGATAAAATCTTCTAAAAAATTTTTTTCACTCTAAAAAAATAAAATAACTGTTTTGTCTTAATCCACAAAATTTGGGGTTAGTTTGCATCTGGGTGGTGAACACACAATGTGATATATAGATGATGTAGTACAGAATTGTACACCTGAAACCTATGTAACTTTATTAACACTTGTCATCGCAACAAACTTTAATTTTTTTAAAAAATGGGTTAGTTTGTTACATAACAAAAGATAGCAGATATAATCATTATTATCAGGTACCTCAGAACATCCCTGCCAATATCCCACTTCTTATGCCTGGCTGCCAGCATTCTAAGAGCTGTGTAGAAGTCTGGCGGTTTCAGCATTTAGCATGTAAATTTTTACTTAGTCCCCTGAATAAATTGGGGCCAACTACACACTTTTAGAGGGCACAAAGTATCCACATAGAAGCCTGCCCTCATTTCTGACAAGTGCAAATTTGAGAGGTTCCCAAAACTACCCTCAGTTTCAATAATTTGCCAGAGGACTCACAGAACTCACTGACAGTTGTTATGATTATGGTTTATTATGGGGAAAGGATACAGATTAAAATCAGCCAAGGGAGGAGACACATGGGCAGGAGTCCCAGAGGCATCCAAATGTAGAGGTTCCAGTCATTCTCTACCCATGGAGTAATGTACAACGTTAACTCCCATCATCAATGTGTGACAAGCACAGAGGCCTGCCAACCAAGGAAGTCCTCCTGAGTCTGCGGCATCCAAAGTTTTATTGGGATTTGACCACATAATTCCCGCATAGCCAACCTTTAGTCTTCAGCCCCGCCTGGAGGTTGGGCTGACACATTTAGTCTCTAGCTCCTGGGAGATCTGAATTGGTACCATGTGGCCAAGAGCCCCTATCACAAACCTCACTGATAGACTGTCGGGTGCACAGGCAAACAAGCTCCCAAGCAAACAAAGTCCCTCCTATTAGGCAGGATATTCCAGGGGCCCAGAAATCACCTCCCAGGAGCTAAGGGCAAGGGCCAGGCATGTCTTAGGGTAAGATGAATTCTTCAATAAACAGGCCATCCTCTGGCCTTTGACTAAGACAGAGGACCTTTTGGTCCTGCTCACGCCTCCTTAGAAGGAGAAGTCTATTCTGTGTGATTTTGGATGCTTGCAGATGTCTAAGATAAGAGCATTCTTGTATTGCAATAGTCTTTTTGGTTCAAGTTGCTCCATATCTATGAATGGATATGTGTTTATTTCACAGTAGGGACCCAGAGACGAAGATATTAGATAATTTCCCTATATGAGCACCATGTAGACATGGTGACATATAATGCCAGTCTGGCTTCCTGTCTGCCAGGCGGCAGGTGATGGCATTGGGGCTGCAATTACCGACAGCGGTGGGAGAAGCAGGAGCGGGCATGGTGCATGAGTGTGGGCGGGCATCCGAACAAGGACGTGGTCTCTGTTGGAACCGCCATATTGCCCACCCCAACCTCCCCACCCCCTTTCCTGCTGCAAATTCACAATGGAGTCTGCACCCTCACCAAGGCCAGCTCCATTCACTGCCCCAGCTGTGCTCCCAGGCTCCTGCGGGCCCTTACCCCTCACCGTCCCCTGCTGTGCTCAGTGGCCAGGGGCCAGGATGGATGTCAGTGGCATAAAACTGCGCTGCTTGGAGGGCTGGGTGGGGTGTGTGCCAGAAGACACTGATTCCTAAGGCAGCCACAGGGGGAGATCCTCAGTCCTGCCAGGACCCATCCATCAGCTGGGATGCTGCAACATCAGCCCTGCCTGGGGGTGACAGCCTCCCCAACATCCATGGCTTCCCCAGAAGGAGATGTGCTGTGGCCACCTTTCTCCCTCAGTGCCCCTCCCCGCTTTTCAGTCCTGTTGCTGTAATATGGCTGCTGCTCTGCGGATTTCCAAGCCCCTCAGCAGCAGCTGCTGGAGGAATAGAGACGCACAGCTATCTGGTCTGTCTAGCACTCCTTAGCTGTCTGACCACAATGGCCACTCTTCCAAGGACACGAGAGGAAGAAGAGGGCCATCCTTCCTGATATTCAGGATGCTAGGCCATCGTGTGATTTCTTTTTTTTTTTTTTTTTTTAATTTCCAGTTTTGGGAGGTCATCAGTGATGAGCATGGGATCGACCCCACTGGCAGTTACCATGGAGACAGTGATTTGCAGCTGGAGAGAATCAATGTGTACTACAATGAAGCTGCTGGTGATTATTTGCATGTGGTTTGCTTTCCAATCAGCCTTGCTTTCCATACTGTGGCAGATGCAATGTACTAGAAACATGCAAATGATAAAGAAATGCTTCTTGCATTCATTTTAAATGTCAACTGCTAAAAAATACACTTTATGGTTCCTCAGGACTCCTGCATGTTCGCCATGACTAAGCATGTTCATTATCTCCTTTTTAAAGCAGAAAAGCTCCCCAATTCTCATACTTGAGT
>NW_017731879.1:1139577-1203760 GCF_001890085.2 Hipposideros armiger
GGTCTGGACCATTCGGCCAGATCTTCAGGCCCGACAACTTCGTGTTCGGTATGTAGTCATGATCAGTGGGGACTGGCTCAATGAGTCTTCTTCCTGAACACTGTGGAAAACAGAGTGTTTTTTTTTTTAAAGATTTTTATTGGGGAATTGGGGGATGGGGAACAAACAAGTTGCTGTCCTTTTGTTCTTCAGTCTAGTTGCGGAGGACGTTGCTTCACTGGCCCAAGTTGGCACCATCATTGCGCTCTTCCCGGGCGAGGCAGATCAGTCGCTAGCTTCTGGAGAGCCGCTCATGCTGGCTACTGGCTGCTGGCTACACATAGTAGCCCATGGCAACCCACTGCCACAGGGGCTGTAGCCTACGCGGTTGCCAGTGACTCACAGCAGCTCAGCTCCAGGTTGAGCTGTTGTTCAGCATCTTAGCTGTGGAGGGCAGTGTCACTGGCCCTCATATGTGGAATCCAAACTGGGGCTCTCTGGCGTACCAAGCCAGCTCTTAACCAACACGCCATTCGGCTGGCCCAAAACAGAGTTCTTAATGTTGAATGCCAAGGTGAACACTGCGTGACCACAGACAGCCCTGAGTCCTGATCTAACTCCACCTAGTCCACAGGCAGTAATTCTACGGACAGCTCGAAGGTCAGTGTCAGCCTGCAGAGGGCTGCTATAGCCCTCCTACTACAGAGCAGCCTGTGAAGGGTAAAGAATAAAGACAAGGAAAAAGCTTCAAACAGGAGTTAATAGGCTACTGGTAATTTCAGAGGACCAGTGACAACAAGTAACCACTTCAAGAAGCAAAGGCCAAAGGCACAGGTTATGACCGGAAGTGAGACAGCTGCTTAGAGCCCGTGTTCTCTTCTGATCTCACTGTGCCCTTGCCCTTGCCTGTCAGTTGCACATACTGTAAGTATTGGGTTGTCGGAAAAGGCATGACGTATTTTTTTTCTATGTTTTTCGTTGAAAAAATGTGTCATGACTTTTCCAACAACCCAATATATGAATACTGAATGCAGATCTGTGCACACTGGCCGTGAGCATGGTGCCCTTTCCCCAGTACAGGCCCTGACAGTGTCTGAGCTCTTCCAGTAGATAAAATGTCCTTACCTATACCCCCAAATGCTAGCAGCAGAAGGACAGGAAGGGAAAAATGGTTCTTAGCAGCTCCACAAAGAACCAGGACAGCTTTGTAGGAGTCACCAGTATGATGTGGCTGCTCAGAAGCTGCCATGGTCAGAACTGCATTCATTATAGCTCTTAATTAAAAACAACCCTACTGTGGGTGAAAAGGGGAAAGGATTGAAATATACAAATTGCCAGTCATAAAAACAGTCATGCGGATGTACAGTCATTAGGGAATATAGTCAATAATATTATAATAACTATGTATGGTGTCAGATAGTTACTAAACTTATAAGGGTGATCTTTTTGTTAGTTTTATAAGTGTCTAATCACTATGATCTCTATGTTGTCACTTGAAACTAATATAATATTATATGTCAACAGTAATTGAAAAGTTTTTTTAAAGAAAAAGGAGAAAAGAAAAGTATAACTCGATTAGTTCTGAATCCCGTGCCTCCCTAGATTATGAAGGACTCAAATCCTGTTTCATTGGGTGGAGGTGGGAAACCCAGGAAGGGACAGGAAATGTTTAGCTGGTACAGGTATCTGAAAAGTATGGAGAAGACAGGCATCATCAGCTGAGGAGCCAAACCAGGACCAAGAGCTAAATGGCATGGGTCAATAGATGTGGAAAAACTTTCTAATGAACGTCTTTGTGGCGGACACTGTTGGTACCTGCCTATGTTCCTTTGATACTCACTCTTCCCAGACTCCCTACTGCATGTCCTACCTGTATCATCGCTTTGCAAGGAGAACCCATTCAAGGACAGGCTGAAGGCTGATAGTCCAGCTTCCTAACTTTCAGGGGGACTCTGAGTGACGGTCCACCTCATCTCTTACAGACCCACCAGCATGGAGCCCTGTGCCCTCAGAAGTAATCTGCTCACAGATGCAGCCTGCTGGCTTCCTTCCCTCTCTCAGCTCAGTTCCTTACTCCTCTCCTGCTGCTTCTTGAGATCAGCTGGCTAAAAAACTTCCACTCAATCCTTGTCTCAGGTCTGCTTCTGGAGTCCGACCTAGGACACTCACCAAAGAGGAGACGGTATAGTAGTTTTCTATTGTTGTGTAACAAGTTACCACAAATTCAGTGGCTTAAAACATCACAATCACCTAACAGTGTCCGTGGTCAAGAGTCTGGTGTGATGGGTTCTCTGCTCAGGGCCTCACAAGGCTGACCACGCTGAGCTGCTCCATCTGGAGTACAGGGCCCTCTTCCATGCCTCTCAGGCAGTTGGCAGAATCCAGCTCTCTGCAGTCGCAGGTCTGCGGTCCCTGTTTCCTTGCTGGCTGTTGACCAGACACTGTTCTCCACTCCTAGAGGCTGCCTGCCGTTACCTGCCACATGGCCCTCTGCACGAATGGCAGTTGCCCCTTCAAAGCCAGCGGGAGGGTATCTCTACTGCTTGGAAACTCTGACCTTCTCTTCTACCACTAGCTGAAGAAAATTATCTGCTTTAAAGAGGCTCATGTGATTTGGGAAGGTTCACCTGAATAATCTCCCTATTTTAAGGTCAACTGATTTGGGACTTCAATTACATCAGTAAAATCCCTTCACAGAAGCACCTCGATTAGTGTTTGATTGGATAATGGGGAAAAAGTGTGTGCACTCCAGAGCCAGTTGGCTCTTGGAGCTGTCTTAGAATTCTGCCAACCACCAACGGGCAGTTAGGGGAGCGGAAAGAACATAGTCTTTGGGACATCTTGTTTCAACATCTGACCTTGTGTTCATAGAGTAAGTGACTTTTCTACTTCCTAGTTGTATGGTGTTGGGCAAGCATTTTTCCAGAAAATGGTGGTCATCGTACTTATTTCAGAGGATTATTGTGAGCATTAAATGGAATAACTTATGTAAAGTACTTGTCATAAGATGGTGCAACTTTTTGTGCTGCCATGAGCATTCTAGTAAGAAAGTTGTTCAAGGAAGGGCTATATGACTTCTTGTCAGGAACTCTGCAAGGGGAAACCAAGACAGATTAATTCTGGAGTATTTATTAATTTTAGAATATATGATTTTCAGGTCCCTTTTGACCACAGAAGTCTATGGCTGTATGTGAATATTCTTGGAAGAGTTAATATACTTACTTATCAGAATAAGTCTTAATTGGGGGCCGGCCGAGTGGCTCAGTTGGTTAAGAGCTCACTCAAGAGTTTGAGCTCTGAGTAACAACGGTTTGATTCCTGGCCTGAGCTGAGCAGCCGCTGAGCTGCCAACAGGTGGCAGAATGGCTCAGCTTAAAAAAAAAAAAAGAAGAAGAATAAGTCTTAATTGATTAGTATTAAATTATTTCCTCGGTACAGATTTTCATAAGGGGGTGGAGCCTGTGTGCTCAAATTGGGGGAAGAGTAGGAAGAGGTGGGAAAAAGGATCAAAAAGGAAACTTAACCACCTTTACAATTTCACTTACGTTAAGTTCCGATTTAGTGAGTTAAATTTGCAACTGTAGCTACAATGGAAATTTCTGTCTTAGTCTGGCTCGTAGTAGCAACCTAAGATTTCCTGAGGCAGCCCTGCAGAGCAGAGTGGTCCCCTTCTAACTTACTGCTGACATGTGCTTCCTAGTTTTCTTGTCTTGCTTTTTCATAACTTCCTTTTAGCCCAGATCTAAGATTGGACAGCAGGTTCTGATACTGGCATTAATCTCTGGTCAGGCTTGACAGCTCATTTGTTGACTCAGCTCCTGATCTTGTTGGGCCTCTGTCCTCCCTTACTCTTCCTGCACCCAACCTATGGACAGCCTCAGCCTCTGCACAATTTTCAGCTTCATTTCTCTAGTGTCAGTATTGGCATCTCATCCAGATCCATACACCTCACTAATTACAAAACTATCCAACCTTAAAAGTCATCTGTGGGGCTGGCTGGATGGCTCAGTTGGTTAGAGCAAGAGCTCTGAGCAACAGGATGGCCGGTTTGATTCCCACATGGGCCAGTGAGCTGCGCCCACGCTGAGCTGCGGCTGAGCTGCCATCCAGCCAGATGGCTCAGCTGGCGAGAGCGCATGCCCTTAACAACAAGCTTGCTGATTCAACTCCCGCATGGAATGGTGAGCTGTGCGGTGCCCCCACCCCCCTCCCCCCTGCAACTAGATTGAAAACGGCAAAACCGCAACTGGACTTGGAGCTGAGCTTGTGCCCTCCACAACTAAGACTTAGGGACAACAACTTGACTTGGAGATGATGGGTCCCAGAAAAACACAATGTTCCCCTTCCCCAATTATCCAACACTGTTCCCTTCCCCAATTTCCCCAATAAAACCTTTAAAAAAAAAGTCATCTGTGAATTAGCACAGTTATACAAGTATTCCATGAGAACAAAAATGTGACTTTGAAACACCCAGTAATAGAAATTTCTGATTGTACATTGCTTCTCTATCCTGTAATTCACCCAAAGTCCTACCTCTCCCCTCTTCCCTCAACAATCATCCCGCAACAAAGCTGTCCTTGGCCAGTGCGCCCCCTGCTGGCCAGTGAGGGGAAATAACTGATCCAAGACCTCACCACCTCCTTGATTTTCTTCAAGGTAACTGTGCACACAACCTGCTCCTCCCTTTCCTCTTTCAACATTCACAGCTCTGTTAAACCTCTCAGATGATGCCTTCTAACATATTTGCCTCCACAGTCTTTAGTCGCTTTCTTTCTTCTAGTTATCAAATAATTAAGAGAAACAAAAGAATATTGGCAGCACGTTAGACAAGTATCAGATCATGAGCGTTCAACAAAATTTGGTATAACCATATAATAAATTTAACAAAATCAATCCACCACATATTTGAAATGATGCCTATTACTATGTTTGTACTACATGAAATAAGGCATAAATAATAATTGATCATAATAAGTTATAGTATGTATATACAAATTGAGTATTTCTGGGATTTAGTTGGAAACAAAAGCGGAAACCATGAACAATAAACAATTTGGGAGTTTCTCCAAGGACTCCTGGCTGCAAAACTGAACAGGCCCTGGGAGACTGGATTTTTCCAGAGCTTAGAATAAAAGGCACTTCGGATTTTGAGCACATTTTCCCCCTAGGTATTTTATGAGTTTGGCGGTGATTGGTTGTTGCTCCCACTGCAAAGACCATTCTTGAGAAAGCTGTGCAGATGATGTTGGTGGTGGGGTGGGGGGAGGGGGAGAGATTTCTATATTACAGGCTAAAACATTGGCAGTTTGGAATGGGTGCAGATTAAGGCATGGAACCCCTTCCAGGAGAGCAGAGCTGGGTGAGGGGCAGTGACAGAAGAGGGGAGGGCTGCAACAGCTGAACTAGGACACCCTGGGTGGCAGCTTCCCTCTCCACCCCTCCCCCCACACACACACACATACACACCAACTCGCTGTAAGTCTCTCCAAGCACGCGTTCAGCAGAAGACAGAATTATTAGGCTTTCCACAGCCTAACTGAATTTCTCACCATGGGGACGAAAATGTTGACGTCAACCTTTCCGTAATTGCTCTTTGCCCTGAAAGTGAAACAGAACAAAACTTGAGCTCTGGAACTTCTGAGAAAATGACCAGCATCTTTTCTGCGCTAGGCTTGGCCCCCATGGAAGTCAGCATGGTTGGCCCCACCAAAATTCTTTGGCAACTCGGATTTTGTCTTGAAAAGCTTGTACTCAGAAAATAGGTGGCGAGGGAGTCAGAACGTTGGAAAGTGACAGGAAGAGGCTCTCTTGGGTTCCAGGCCTCTTCCAGGAGCAGGTCCAGTCCTGAGGGTGCTCAGGCTCAGAATCATCCTCAAGGCGTGGGGACTTCCATTGACCCACAGACCCTAGGGGGTTTGGGTAAGACAAAAAGCATTCAAATGGTGCCTCACCTCAATGCTTGAGTTGTGCTGCTTGTTCATTTCTACAATAGCACTTTTCCTTGCTGTGAACAACCTCATGGATTGTAAAATGGAGGTGTGTACACAATGTTATGGGCACAAAGGAGGGAGCATCACAGAGAGAGTGACATTAGAGTTGAGCCCTGATTTATGGAGAAGAGCTCCTGGGGGGGGGGAGGGAAGGAAGGAAGGAAGGAAAGAAAGAAGGATGGGAGGAAATTATAATACCAATTATAATAGCTAAAATTTATATAACACTATGGTTCAGGTGGTATTCTAAGTGCTTTCACATATTAATTTATTCAATTTTTGTAATAACCCTAAGAGGTAGATACTATTAATATTCCCACTTTACACATGCGGCAATTGAAGGTTACTTAACCAGAGAGGTTAAGTAACTTGCCCTAGGTCACACAGCTAATAAGTGGCAGAGTCAGGATTTGCATCTACTCTGCCCAGGGTCTGTGCTCTTAACCACTCAGGGAATGTGGGTGTGGGCTGAATAGGGGGAAATTCACTCCAGTCATGTGAGCAGCCTTGGCCATGTGAAGCAGAGAGGTTGCTCAGAGAATCCAGCATGGCCCAGACACTCTAGATTATGGGGGAAATGGTAGCAGTTCAGTGAAGTCTAAATATATTTGAAAATTTGTGAGATTATGTCTGATGTAAATCATGGCATAAGAAAATGTTGTATTTTTCCATTTTTAATATCAAAGGTAAAAATAATTGAACTTATGTTAAAAAGGAACAAAAACACCTAAACAGCCCATGAAAAGATAAAAAGGTAGATAATACATCAAACATGAATAGTGAAAAAAATACATCTAGAGAAAAATGGAAGACATATTTTTGTTCTTTAGTATTTTCTAAATTTGTAATCAGAAAATATGTATGTAAAATAAATGTCCTTAGCACAATAAAATATATATGTATATGAGTGTATGTGTATATTATACTCACACACATACATTTTCAATTTTTAAAGGTCCAGATTGACAATTCTAGTAAACATAATACATACTAGGACATGAAACATTCCAGAAGGTGGCTGAAAAACATTACTATATATTTACTCCAAATTATTATTTTCTGGTGCAAAAATGTATAAACTTTGGTGGAGCTGACATTTTCAAAGTAAATTAAATTGGGGTTCAGGCTGTTTATACTTTAGGCAGCCTTTTTTAAAAGGAAGTACCTTAAATGCTTTAAGCAAAATTCCTCCATCTTCACAGAGATGTTTTATTTTATTTATTTATTTATTTATTTATTTTATTTTAAAGATTTTATTGGGCAATTGTGGGAGGGGAACAGCATTGGGGAATTGGGGAAGGAGAAAAGACAAGTTGCTGTCCTTTTATTCTTCAGTCTAGTTGTGGAGGACGTCGCTTCACTAGCCCATGTTGGTATTATTATCGCACTCTTCCCGGGTGAGGCAGTTGCTCGCCGGCCACTGGACAGCCACTCACGGGGAGCGGAGGGGGGGGGGCTCACGGCAGTTCATAGCAGCTCACAGCAGCCTCCGCTGCAGTGAGTCACCGGGGACTCACGGCATCCCAGCTCCAGGTCGAGCTGATGTTCACCATCTTAGCTGTAAAGGGCACAGCATCACTGGCTCATGTGGGATCCAAACCGGAGGCCCTGCTGCTCAGAGCTCGCACTCCCAAGCTAACTCCCAAGCCGATGAGCCACTCGGCCAGCCCTGAGATGTTTTATTAAAAGCCTGAAAAATGTATGCTCACAGTCAGAAGAGTGCAGGGCTGTTTAAATGAGATTCATGTGAAAGAGAAACTGGTGTTCTTCATTCCCTCAGCCTTTTCTGAGGGCACAGATAGGACGTGCGACTGTTCCAGAATAATTGAGACAATTTTATTGTTGGGACGGTTCTTGGATTTTCATTATTGTGCAGGGGGTCCTCAAAATTTCAGGGCCCCCGATTAAATCTATTTCAACTAGATCACGTCTATCATTTTAGAGATGGCATCGATTAACAGTAATTATCACCACGATAACACCACATGCTCAGAGGGCACTTTCACGAGAACCCTCTCGCTGAAGGCAGGGGAGGACGAAGGGCAGGCAGGGAACAGGGTAAGGTCCTGAGTCCTTTTGCAACTGCTGAGCCTTCTGCCAGGAGTCATACTTTCCCTTCCCAGTCTGCATTCTGTCATCATCACCCCAAAATGCCTTCTGGGTAAGGGTGGCTCAAACATTGTTGGTGACATCAGTTCCAAAGCGGGAAATGACATGTGGCAGGAGAATGTTGGCTCCCTTCCCTATCACCCTGCCCAACAAAGAGAAATGGAGGAAAGGAGAGTGGGGGGGACCACCTTCCCCCCAAAGCTCATCAGAAGCCTATCCCAGGGAAGGAGAGGATCAGCTGGCCTCATTTCCTCCTGCTATTACCTGCATGGGTACAGATAACAGCACTGCTGGATGATGACCTGGTGGCTGGAATGCCCACATGGTGGAGGAAGACAGAGCTCACAGTCTCAGATGAGTCACTGTAGGTGGGGCAGGTATTATTTAAAAATCTGCCTGTGTGCGTCTCTGATTATACACTAACAGACATCAGGGGTGGGTGCTGGGGGAGGAGCAGGCAAACGAGTAAACAGGTTGGGGTGTGTATTGGGTGGCAGGAGGAGGCTGCCTTGGGAAGAACATTTGCTGCCAGTAGTCCACAGAGCAGGTGGTCCTCAGGTGGCTGGGCGGCGGCAATAAATGCTGTCACTTACTTATTGACTGCACATATACTCAAGGTCCAGTTCACAGACACTGTCTCTTCATGATGGAATAAAGACAGAGTTCCATATTTCAGATATGGTAACAGAAGCTCTGAGAAGTTAGGTGACTTACTTCCATGACTAACCAGGATGCAGCAGAGTGGGCATACTCTATGAGGGTGATCTCACCCTCCAAAGGTAGGGAAATGCCCACCTGTTAGAGTCCCCATGTCCCCAATGTCATCCCTTCCAGGTCTCATCCTCTGCTCCTTTTTGGCCCCAAATTCCCACTGTGAACGAAACATCAAAGGCTAAGAGGCAATTATCTCCAGAATATCTCCGTGGAACTGTGTAATCAGAGAACTCACCCCGGAGCAGGACCATTCTATGGAGAGGTTCTGGAAGACTCCAGCTGACCATGAAGAGCCCAAGATATGGGAGCTGTTCATAAAGGTGGGGAGCAGGTGGAGGCCTAGGCCTAGGAACCTGGGAACAGCACCAGTGGGGATGGGCTGTACAGGGGGCCCCAGCTGCGTGGGGAGGAGAGAGAAGAGGAGAAAGTCTAGGAAAGTCATCCTACCCTGAAAGGAGGCCCCAGGTGCCAGCTTGCATGCTGGGGGGACCCCAAAGGGCCAGCTTCCTAAAGCAGGGGTGATAAAGCCATGATTTTGCCCTTCTACCTCTGATATATGCCCACTATTAACATGACAAATAAGCTTAGTATTTATGATAGCATCACTTTGAGTTTTATGGGGCATTTCTGCTCCTTAAACTTGACCCGATTTCATATAGCGCTTGTCATTTCCTATTCACAAAGCTGGCCACGGGTGACCTATAATTATCATCATTTTATAGCTGGAGAAACTGGCCCCAGAGAGGAAAAGGAGGATGTGCTGGGAAACAAAAAAGTAGTCCCGGGTGCTTGCTCACCTAGCCCACTGTTAAGATCATCTTGGAGAAGAATTAAGTTTGAATCTTACCTCACCCTGACCAAGCCTTTAAAACTCACCTGGGCTTTCTCGTTGCAGGTGCAAGATCCAGGTGCTTGCACTCACTAGCTTTGTGGCCAACCCTTTCAGCCTCCTTTCCGAGCTGTGAATTGGGACAGTAATAATGTTTGCTCTAGACCAGTGCTGTTCAATAGGTAATTTAAAATTTTCTAGCAGTCACCACTAGTCTAGAAGACATTTTAAAAGTTAACAGAAACGAGTGAAATTAATCTCAAAAATATACCCAAGATATTATTTTGACATGTAATCAATTTACAAACTCAGTAATGGAATAAATAATTCTCATTCCTTATTGAATCCATGGAATCCTCTGAGTATTTCACACTTAAGGCAGATCTCAATTCAGACTACTACCCACATTGTCAGCTGTTCCATAGTCACATGTGACGGGTGGCGACGGAACTGGACTGCCCAGCTCTATAAGGTTGCTGTGAGGATTAGTTGACATAATGTGTCTAAGACACACGCATTTTGGCTGACGCGTGGCTATTATATTCATATTCATCGCCCCTCCCTGACACACACGCACGCAGAATTTTCCACATTTAAGTGGCTTATAGGGACCCAAGACCCAAAGCAGATGTGAGACAAATCCAGCACCGAGTCCCTTTTCCTAGCCCCTCCCAAACGGACCATCTTCCTTACATGTAGAAGCGAAAAGTCGACCCCCTCGCCAGCCTCGCTTTCCCTGAAGTAAGCTACCTGCCATCAATTCTCTTCGGGGAACACCCCACTCCCCATCTGCAGCCCCTCCCGATGTTCATACTCGGCTCTAATTCCCATCCGGAATAGAAAGAGAGCGAAGCTGGAAATCCAGGACCCTCACCAGGATGCTTGAAACCTTAGCGAACAGCTGTAGTAGACCCCACTGAAAATTCTGGGCTCCCTACTCCAAAAGGACGCTCGATGCCTCTCGCCCTCCCCCGGGAGGCGAGGACCCTGTTTGGAAGCAGCCTCTCCCCTGGTCCCTGGACCCCAGGTCTCCAGCCCCCTTTGGGGATCAAGAGTGGACGCGGTGGGGTGGGGATGCGACATTCCTGTGCAGGATCCCGCAGCTGGCTTGGGTCGGAGGCCGCGGGATGCCGGGGCTGGGCGCCCTCCGTGGTCCCAGCGGGCGCGGCGACCGGTCGAAGCGCCCCCGCACCTCGCACCGCGCCCCGGCTCCCTCTCGCGGTGCCGCAGTCCCGGGCGCACCGCCCCCCTCAGCTCCGCCCGCCATTACGTCACCGCGAGCCCGGCGGGTCAGTTCATATAAAAAGCGGAGCCGATGGGCGGCGACAAGTCTCAGAGCTCCGAAGTGTGCCGGTTCGCGCCGCGCGCACAGTTTCGAGGGACAGCGCCTCCACCGCTCTGCAGCCGGCACCATGCGCGAGATAGTGCACATCCAAGCGGGCCAGTGCGGCAACCAGATCGGCGCCAAGGTGGGCGCGCCCGGGGAAGGCGCCGGGAGGGGGCGGCGAGCCCCTAAAGTGTGGGCCGGGTCCGGGGTGGGCGCAGCGGGTCCCAAGGGTGCGGGCCAGGACCGGGGGTAAGCGACGGCGGCGGCGGCGGCCCGCCTGCTTGGCTGGCGCATTCTCTGCGCGGCAGCCGGGCGGGGCCCAGAAACCCACACAACCTTCCACGATAAGCGCAGCGACGCAGCTGAATGTGCCTTTAATCAGGTCCTTTGAAAGTTCGTAGGGAACCAGCCCTTCTGCGGTATGTAGTGGGCATTTCTCTGGGTGTATTAGCCCATGAAATTTGGATAGAATCTGCGGTCATATTAATACAGTGGCCTCACGTAGAATTTAACTTGGATATTTTTGTCAATAGTTTGAATGAACAAAATGCAGTGTCACGGAGGTGACAGATGTTACAGAGACTAATCTACTTCCTTGGGCTACAAAACAAGGATGTTAGATAATTTCTAATACGAGCACCATCCCGACATGACATATAATGCCAGTCTGGCTTCCTGTCTGCCAGGCGGCAGGTGATGGCATTGGGGCTGCAATTACCGACAGCAGTGGGAGAAGCAGGAGCGGGCATGGTGCATGAGTGTGGGCGGGCATCCGAACAAGGACGTGGTCTCTGTTGGAACCGCCATATTGCCCACCCCAACCTCCCCACCCCCTTTCCTGCTGCAAATTCACAATGGAGTCTGCGCCCTCACCAAGGCCAGCTCCATTCACTGCCCCAGTTGTGCTCCCAGGCTCCTGCGGGCCCTTACCCCTCACCGTCCCCTGCTGTGCTCAGTGGCCAGGGGCCAGGATGGATGTCAGTGGCATAAAACTGCGCTGCTTGGAGGGCTGGGTGGGGTGTGTGCCAGATGACACTGATTCCTAAGGCAGCCACAGGGGGAGAGCCTCAGTCCTGCCAGGACCCATCCATCAGCTGGGATGCTGCAACATCAGCCCTGCCTGGGGGTGACAGCCTCCCCAACATCCATGGCTTCCCCAGAAGGAGATGTGCTGTGGCCACCTTTCTCCCTCAGTGCCCCTCCCCGCTTTTCAGTCCTGTTGCTGTAATATGGCTGCTGCTCTGCGGATTTCCAAGCCCCTCAGCAGCAGCTGCTGGAGGAATAGAGACGCACAGCTATCTGGTCTGTCTAGCACTCCTTAGCTGTCTGACCACAATGGCCACTCTTCCAAGGACACGAGAGGAAGAAGAGGGCCATCCTTCCTGATATTCAGGATGCTAGGCCATCGTGTGATTTCTTTTTTTTTTTTTTTAATTTCCAGTTTTGGGAGGTCATCAGTGATGAGCATGGGATCGACCCCACTGGCAGTTACCATGGAGACAGTGATTTGCAGCTGGAGAGAATCAATGTGTACTACAATGAAGCTGCTGGTAATTATTTGCATGTGGTTTGCTTTCCAATCAGCCTTGCTTTCCATACTGTGGCAGATGCAATGTACTAGAAACATGCAAATGATAAAGAAATGCTTCTTGCATTCATTTTAAATGTCAACTGCTAAAAAAATACACTTTATGGTTCCTCAGGACTCCTGCATGTTCGCCATGACTAAGCATGTTCATTATCTCCTTTTTAAAGCAGAAAAGCTCCCCAATTCTCATACTTGAGTCTCGCGTGCTGGAATTTTCTCTAATGAATTCTGCTGTGAAAGGTGCATAGAGTACTACCCCGTCTGCTTCCTTTGCCAACCACAAGCCTAAGTCCAGATCTGTTTCCTGCAGGTAACAAATACGTACCTCGGGCCATCCTCGTGGATCTGGAACCAGGCACAATGGACTCAGTCAGGTCTGGACCATTCGGCCAGATCTTCAGGCCCGACAACTTCGTGTTCGGTATGTAGTCATGATCAGTGGGGACTGGCTCAATGAGTCTTCTTCCTCAACACTGTGGAACACAGAGTTCTTAATGTTGAATGGTGAACACTGTGTGACCACAGACAGCCCTGAGTCCTGATCTAACTCCGCCTAGTCCACAGGCAGTAATTCTCTGGACATCTTGAAGGACAGTGTCAGCCTGCAGAGGGCTGCTATAGTCCTCCTACTACAGAGCAGCCTGTGAAGGGTAAAGAATAAAGGCAAGGAAAAAGCTTCAAACAGGAGTTAATAGGCTACTGGTAATTTCAGAGGACCACTGACAACAAGTAACCACTTCAAGAAGCAAAGGCCAAAGGCACAGGTTATGACTGGAAGTGAGACAGCTGCTTAGAGCCTGTGTTCTCTTCTGATCTCACTGTGCCTTTGCCCTTGCCTATAAATTGGATCTAATTTAAGTATTTACAGAATGTTCTCTGTTCTTAATTTTAAAAGCACTTGGGATTTCTTAAGCCATCTTTTTGTTCAATTAATAACCTCATTTGAACTAAACTTGCTTTTTTTATTGTGATCTTGTGTTTTTTTGAGTGTCACTGATATAGAAAATTTTTCTGTAGGTAGGAAAAGGAACTAAAAGAGTAGAATCTGCAACTCCAAGATTGGTTCAGAGTCAGAATGACACAATTTGGAATTCCTTATGCTTTGGTGTCTAATATTCTTTTTTCCATCCTGCAGGCCAGAGCGGGGCGGGGAACAACTGGGCAAAGGGCCACTACACAGAGGGAGCTGAATTGGTGGACTCAGTCCTGGACGTGGTGAGGAAGGAATCAGAGAGCTGTGACTGTCTGCAGGGCTTCCAGCTGACCCACTCGCTGGGGGGCGGCACGGGGTCCGGGATGGGCACGCTGCTCATCAGCAAGATCCGGGAAGAGTATCCCGACCGCATCATGAACACCTTCAGTGTGATGCCCTCGCCCAAGGTGTCCGACACAGTGGTCGAGCCCTACAACGCCACCCTCTCCGTCCACCAGCTGGTAGAAAACACAGACGAAACCTATTGCATCGACAACGAGGCGCTGTACGACATCTGCTTTCGCACCCTGAAACTGACCACCCCCACGTACGGAGACCTCAACCACCTGGTGTCGGCCACCATGAGCGGGGTCACCACCTGCCTGCGCTTCCCGGGCCAGCTGAACGCAGACCTGCGCAAGCTGGCCGTGAACATGGTGCCGTTCCCGCGCCTGCACTTCTTCATGCCCGGCTTCGCGCCCCTGACCAGCCGGGGCAGCCAGCAGTACCGCGCCCTGACGGTGCCCGAGCTCACGCAGCAGATGTTCGACTCCAAGAACATGATGGCCGCCTGCGACCCCCGCCACGGCCGCTACCTGACGGTGGCCGCCATCTTCCGGGGCCGCATGTCCATGAAGGAGGTGGACGAGCAGATGCTCAACGTGCAGAACAAGAACAGCAGCTACTTCGTGGAGTGGATCCCCAACAACGTGAAGACGGCCGTGTGCGACATCCCGCCGCGCGGCCTGAAGATGGCGGCCACCTTCATCGGCAACAGCACCGCCATCCAGGAGCTGTTCAAGCGCATCTCGGAGCAGTTCACGGCCATGTTCCGGCGCAAGGCCTTCCTGCACTGGTACACGGGCGAGGGCATGGACGAGATGGAGTTCACCGAGGCGGAGAGCAACATGAACGACCTGGTGTCTGAGTACCAGCAGTACCAGGACGCCACTGCCGACGAGCAGGGCGAGTTCGAGGAGGAGGAAGGCGAGGACGAGGCTTAAGAACTTTTCACATACATAGTGCATCCTTAGTGAACTTCTGTTGTCCTCAATCAAGCATGGTCTTTCTATTTGTATACTATGGTGCTCAGTTTTGCCTCTGTCAGAAATTCACACCATTGATGTAGTAGTGTGGAACTCCTCTAAAAATTACAGTATTGTCTAAGATATCTATATTAATTAAAAAGCATGTGTCCAAATCCTTGTGGTCTCTTTATTATTCCACTGAATACTTCCTGAATATCTTTCTGGGTTTAGAAATTTTTAACAGAATTTCTAAATGTTTTAATTAATACCCTTTCTGCTATTTTAGTAATGAGACATAAACAGACATACTTTTTTCATCTTCACTGCCCCAAAGTATTAGTAAAGGAATCCAGTAAACATAAGAGAGTAAGGATTTGAGGATAAAGCAAACTTCCTTCCCTTTGCTGTAGTTAGAGCAACCCTGTGAAAATGTAGACTTGAGGACCTTCTATTTCTTTACTTTCATTGAATGTGATAAATACAAATAAAAAGACCAGTGAATGCTGTACCTCTCAGGTAAAAGATGTATCATAAATTCAAAGTGCCTTGAAACAGCAGTCATGAACGCTACAAATGCTTCATCTAAGATTTATTTGCAAGTAAAGGAAATCATGATAGGAATTTACTTTTTAAGAAATGGTAGAAATTCACAGCTTAATGTTAAAAAATAAGATTTAATTTTCTTAGCTATTAAAGCTAGAGAATGTTTTTAATATGTCATCATTCATATTGGATTATCAGCAGTTACATGGAGGAGTAGAAAGCCTGGAAGGCAGGTGACCAGAGGTGCGACACGGGTGGATTTCAAAGACAACAGGCTAAAGCCCCCACGCTCAAGAATCACCAGGTCATGTTCTCAGAGACATTTTCATTGTAAAAAGTCTTCTGCTAATTTGTTGAATTCATTTGCAAAACGTAAATGCAGGTTGTGCTTGCCTTCTGGCATCAGATGCAACCTAAAAAGAAAAAGTTTATGATTAATGGCATGCCATTAAAACCTCTTACTCTCCCTAACATTTCATGAAAATCTCAAGGGAAAGAAAACCTGCCACTTTTTTTTCTTTTTCATGACTGTTATTGGGGAGAAAATATAAGGTACATAGTATAAACTTTCTGTGAATATAGACTTGAGTGAAAGCCTCCTGGAGTTGACTGAGTACCCTGGAGGTTGATTTGATAGTAACAGAGCACACACATTGTATCTGGAATTGTATCATGTAACAAATGGTTTGTTTAAGTATAAACCTGATTGATAGTGGGGGATATGATTTGGTGGTTACCTAAAAAAAAAGAAAAAACATTTTAACAAGGTTGATTTTAAGAGGTTGGAAGGATGATACAATACAAACAGTCCAGAATCCATTGATTGGAACAGGTGAGCTTCTTGGGGCATCTATGTAGTGGGAAAACACAAATCAATTCAGCTACCATTGGCCTGTTGTTCAAGGTTCCAAATCACCATTATTTTTGGAGGATTGAAAAACTCTAAATAGAAGCCACTAGACAAGGGCAAGTAAGTGTTCTTTAGGACTGTGTGGACGGCAGGAGCCTGCACCAGCAACCCTTTGCTCTGCAGCTATCACTACATGTCTTCTGTGGCAAACTTCACTGTCCAAGTAAGGCTGCTTCCTCTCAATAGGGTTTTGGTCCAATGTGACTGGTTTGCAATTTATTCAGTAAAGGCAGCTTTCTCTGAGTTCTGCACTTTATTTACTGGCTATAAAAGTGCAGAAATAAAAGTTTTAAACAAAGCTTCTAGGACATAAGTGCAAGTTTGAGCTGTTTTGTCCACAAAGACAAGACATTAAAAGGACTATATGGGGGGGTGGGGGGGGGGACCGGTTAGCTCAGTTGGTTACAGCGTGGTGCTAATAACACCAAGGTTGCCAGTTTGATCCCCACATGGGCCACTGTGAGCTGCGCCCTCCAAAAAAAAAGGACTATATTGGGGCAAAATGCCAGTCACCACATTGACTAATTCTCTGATCTTTCACCACCTGGGGGTTGAGAGCTCTGAGGACTTCGGTGAGCAGTAAGGAGAACTTGTGGGGAAAGGGAGCTAGGGAACAGAGCTGTCCTTGGATGATGTCAGACCTCTTGCAACTCAAGCACATGGTCTAGGGGTGCTGAGATAATCAAGATAATCTACTTGAAAGGAGGATATATTATTGGCATCTTTCTGAAGCTCTTGGGAAAGTTAATAATGCCATTTATAGTAATGCGAATATTCCAAATTCAATTTTAATGCTATTCAGAAAAGAAGGGCAAGCTGTACCAACCCCAAAGATGGGATCCCAGTTGCCCTACACAAGGAACAGGGCTTGTGGGATGCTCAAGGCCTGTTTTTAGGAGACAGAACCAACTGCCAAGGATGCTGAAAGGTCACAGAAGGGTAGGCACACCTAGGCAAAACTGCGTGCTCTGATATGCACTAAGCTGGATTTGGAAGCAGAGACCCCAATCTGCCCACCTTGCAAGTCCTCCTTTGTGGATAGTCACGCTGGTTATCATGTGCCCCACCCCATTTCTACGATTGGTTCAGACTCCCAATAAGGAAGGAGAAACACCAGCTGACAATCCCTTGTTTTTTAGCTTCAGTGTTGACTGCATTCTTCCTATAGTAATCTCTAGGTCTGAGGGAAATAAAAACAAGGCCTCCTTCATTTAAAACATGGGAGACCTGTTCTGAGGCATCTACATTCAGAACTGCACTGAATTATGATGGATGGACAGATGGATGAGGGTATGAAGAAAATGGCTCTTCTCCTTGATACATTTTGAGGGTCATTTGAAGGTCACTAAAAGCCGACTGTGTATTAGTCTTTGAGAACACAACCACACTAGATTATACAGCTGTCAAAGTAATGTAGCAATTCTATAGCTGACCTAGAATCCCACCCAAGTAACAAGGATCTAATCGCAAGCCCCATGGAGAGTGGTTTTCAAACATCACATTTCCCAGGAACATTAGTAGGAAATCCCCCCACTGCCAAACACATGGGTTCAACTAGGAATGAAGGGGCCTCCGAGAAGGTAAATGCAAGTTCCTTTTTGCCAGCGCAGGCTCCTCTTTGCATCTGGCACCTTTAGAACAAGAGATGTGACGCTAGATCTTTTGAGAAATTAAAAAGTCTGAACTCACAGTATAAATTCAGTGGTCACTTTACTTGTGCTTGATACAGTCCTTCTAGTATCTCACTGCCTATGGGCAAGGTAGCAAAGGAGAAATGATGTCACCTTCTTTTCTTCAGTGTAACCTCCAGCTTTGAAATTAAGCTCTGAGAACGACAGATAGGATAAGTAATGTGCTGTAGCATTTTTTTCTCCTCTTTGGATGTGACTGAACTCTAAATTATTGACGAACCCATGAAGTTGCCAGTAAGTCTGTGAGTATTTTCATTTTAATTGAAAACCAAAGTAGGCTGCTGGTTCTTTGTACCAGCATCTCTTCCATTATGAAAAATGGACAGCAATGTGGCTAACAGGGACATTGTCACTTTCAGGCAATCCTATCAAGGCCATCCAAACCTGGTTGCCAACAACAGCCCCATTTTATTCTTTATCGTCTGCTCTTCTAGAAAGGCCCATCTAAGAAAGAGGTGATGATGGGTAGGCCACAATCTCCTTCCAGTGGCCAGGGTAGGGGTAGAGGACATGATGGGCAGGCTGTCCCCCCTCAGCCCAAGAGATGATCAGGCATTTGGTAAGGTGGTGGTGGGGGAGCAGACCCTTTACTGAGAAGTTCCTTTTCTCAAATGGAACCATGCCTTAAGCATTAGAAAGAAACAAAACTGCCTCAGAGGCTGCTTTTCCAGTAATGCTACAGCTTGGAGTGGACTCCCTGGCTGTCAGGGCCTGCTGGATCGGTGCTTTCAAGTGGTGTGTAGAGAAGAAATTCTTGCTAAACCTGCTGGGACTACAAGGACCTAGTCGAGGCCTTCTGACTGGACTGGAAACTTTCTTCTGGTCACAGCTGAATATAAGTGGAAGTGATATCACAGGGTTAAAGGCACGGGCTTTACGGAGTCAAGACATGTCCAATCTAACCAGCATGAGATCTATGCTAAGTTATATCACCTCCCTAAGCTACAGTTTCTCATCTGCAAAGTGGGGATAGTAATAGTATGTACCCCACAGGAAGGTTCTGAAGATAAAATGAGATAACACATGTAAGGCACACGGCACAGGGTCACTGGGAAGACAGTTAACAGTTAATAAACATTTGCTATTATTCTATTATTCTGTTTATATTGCACTTTACAACGTACAAAGTCCTTATAAAGATTCTAATTATGTACAGCATATTAATGAAATTATGTGATTGAGAGCACAACTTATTTACATTTAGTGGCTAACACAATCAACTCCAATCGGCAGATTCTTACCTCAAGAGAGATTTTACAAAATGTCATGGGTAAGATTTGTCTAGAAAGGATGCAACCCCACTCCCTCTGAAATACAAAGGACTCAGCTTCGTAAGGACTAGGCTAATCCTGTAGCCCAGCCAGAGTGAGTCTTGGGCTGACTGCTTTCCCTTCAACTGCAGCAGCAAGCAGGCAGAGTGAGGAACTAGCAGCAGCACCTGGGAGGCTGAGGGGGTGGGAGAGGCACGGCATACCCCCCAGGCTGGAGGTGGTCTAGAAGTGGAAACTGAGGCAGCCGTCCAACTTTCAGTGTCTACCTACTCCCAGAAACCTGGCTCACTTGACAACAGAGCTGGAAATGAACCTTTGTCAACAGCATGGAATCTTTTTTACCTAGGCCAATTCACTTCACTCCTGCTAGTGGTGTGGCTCCTGCTGGCCTGCTTGGAGGCTGGGGCTCTTACCACAGGTGGCCAGGCCTGAAGAGCCCAGAAGCTACAGAGACACCTTTCCTCCCTTCTGTGATTCAGACAGAGGACAGCATCTAGCCCACTACCTAGGTAGCCCAGGCAGCCGGCTTGCACACCTTCCCACGAACCCACCATAAGGCCACGACCTCTGCAGAGAGCAGCACATGCCCATCACCGTCCCCCATTGTGATGGTTGGTTTAATGTGTCAACTTGACTGGTTGCCCAGATATTTGGTCAAACATCATTCTGGGTATTTCTGTGAGGGTTTTTGGTTGAGACTGACATTCGAATCAGCAGGCTTGAGTAAAGCAGATTGCCCTCCCCTGTGCAGGTGGGCCATGTTCAATCAGAAACATATCATTATGGGCTGAACTGCACCCCCCCCCCCCCAAAATGTGTATGTTGAAATCCTAACCCCCAGTACCTCAGAGTGTGACCTTATTTGATATAGGTTTTTAAGGAGGTGATTAAGTTAAAATGAGGTCATTAGGGTGGGCCCTAATGCAATATGACTGGTGTCCTTATGAGAAGAGGAGGTTAGGACACAGATGCACAGAGAGGAAAGGCCATGTGAGGACACAGGGAGAAGGCGGCCATCTATAAGCCAAGGAGAGAGGCCTCAGGAGAAACCAACACCTTGATTTCAGACTTCCAGCTTTCAGTTAATATAGTTCTATTATTTAAGTCACCCAGTCTGTGGTGTTTGTTATAGCAGCCCTCGCAGATTAATACACACAGCTAAGGACACATATGGCCCAACAAGCTGTGTAGTCATATCCTCTTCTGAGACGGCTGAGCCTCGCTGCCTCCCAGGCCCCATCCACCGCAACCTCAAAGAGTCTGCTGGGTGCCAACCTCTGCTCAATGCAGAGTCTCTGAAAATGAGTTGGGGATGGCCTCACGGGTAATGCATGTCTGGTAACAGGAGACACCCAAGCAGAGGCTGACTGGCTAGACAGATGGTGAGTGACATCAGTGCTTTTTAGTCTAAGAGGGAGGGCTGGACCCACAGGAGATGCACAGGGGCTGGGTCAGGACAAGGAGAATCAAAGGGGCAGGGTCTGCTCCCCATCACTGTTGTAATCACAGCAGCTCTTATTTTGTTTATATCTGCGACTTCTACATAAGAATTTGTTAGGAGGAAGGGTTCAACTGCCTAAAAACAAATTTTAAAACCAGTGAACTTGAATGATCTCTGAAGCCTCTTTGCTTCCAACAGATTCTGTCTTTCTTCTCCCACAAAGAAAGAAAAGAGACAAATCCACATGAGCAGGAAGCATGCCTGCTACACAACCCCACCCTTCATTAGCCTCCTTCTGAGGAGGCTAATGATATCTATCTGTTGGTAAAATCTTTGAAGGGATAGACTGTGTCTTTAGTTATAAATGTATCTGGAAGGTAATGAAACACCAAGTTCATTTCATTGGAGCTTGCTTGCTTTCCTGTTGTCAAGTGGTATGGTGTACAGAATCACAGTATGACTGATAACTCAAGGAATCCATCTTCCTTTTGTGGAATCCAAAATAAACCACCCTGTTCTCGGTAAGTTCATACCTAGAACCACCCTATTCTAGGTAAGTTTCAGCAGAGGAACGTAATGGGTGTCAAGTGCAAGCCAGTTTAGACAATCATTGCTAGTAACACTTTACCTTCAACTGATTTGTTCCAAGGAATACTGCTCTAAGAAAATGTCCTTCAATAAAATATTCTACTGAAACAATTAACATCAGAACAGTAAGGGAATATTTTTCTTCCATATTGATATATTCTGTTGCTAGAAGATGGGTTTGGAAAAGAATTCCTACATTAAACTTTCTTACAGACTGACTTTTATTGAACCTGGCTCTCCAAGGGAACACATGCATTTACTATGAGAGTCAGTGTGCAAACACCTGTCATTTTTGAAGCTAAGAAACAATTAACCAGATCAGCAAGTACATAATCCAGGCATCTTACCATTATATTAAAGTAAGAGTATGTTTGGGCCGGCCGAGTGGCACGATGGTTAAGAGCTGGCTTGGGACACCAGAGGGCCCCGGTTCGGATCCCACACGAGGGCCAGTGACACTGCCCTCTACAGCTAAGATGCTGAACAACAGCTCGACCTGGAGATGGGCTGTCATGAGTCACCGGCGACGGCGTAGGCTGAAGTGAAGCTGCAGTGGGTTGCCATGAGCTACCATATGTAGCCAGCAGCCAGCGTGAGCGGCCAGCCGCCGCAGTGAGAGGCCGTCCAGAAGCCAGCAACTGATCTGCCTCGCCCGGGAGGAGTGCAATGATGGTGCCAACTTGGGCCAGTGAAGCAACGTCCTCCACAACTAGACTGAAGGACAGCAACTTGTCTGTTCCCCTTCCCCCAATTCCCCAGCGCTGTTCCCATCCCCCCAATTCCCCAATAAAAATCTTTAAAAAAAAATAAGAGTATGTTTATGAGAGGCAGCTGTGCTGTAGGGGCAAAGCACTCTATTAGGAGAAAAATAGTCTAGAAAAAACAATCTAGGATTTGTCATTTATTAGCTATGCAACCTTGGATGATTATTTAGTATCTCTCATCCTTGATTTTCTCATCTGTAAATGGGGACAATATATTTTTCATAAGGTAGTTGTGAAATATAATTAGATACTGTATATAAAATGTATCTTAAAATATAAACTTCTACATGGATATAGAAATTATACAGGTTTACAGTAACTATATTTTATTGTCGAATAAGAAGCATAGCCCCTGCATTTAAAAGTTCTCTGCGGCCTGGCCGAGTGGCTCAGTTGGTTGGGAGCCTGCTCAAGAGTTTGAGCTCTGACCAACAGTGGTTCGAGTCCTGGCCTGAGCTGAGCAGCTGCTGCGCTGCCAACGGGTAGCAGGATGGCTCAGCTAAAAAAAAAAAAAAAGTTCTCTGAAAAATTTGTTTGTTAAAATATATCATGGAAGAGTAATAGTATGATTAGAAAGTAGTGGAACTGTTTCTGAGTCTGCTGCTTTCACTGCTGAATTGTGGAAGCTCTCCGGACAGGGACAAGCACTGACCACACTGGGCAGTGCTGGCCCACAGCAGGCCATCAGAGATGAGTCTTGGAGGGAAAGGAGAAAAGGAGAGAGGGTGGGAGGGAGGGAGGAAGAAGGGAGGGAGCAAGTGAGGGAAGAAGGGTTTTTTTAGGCCACTAATAAAGCTAATTTCAGAAGAATTCCATAGAATTTCAAAGATGCCCTGGGTAATGACAGACTCGCTGGAATTCATATATGTCTCTCCTGTGTCGGTCAAAGTATTTAAAATATCAATTTCTATTCACTCCATACAAAAATGCATGGGACTGAAGAACAAGATTTCTGCTGACAAGTTTTACAATGTCCTCCGATGTCCAAAGCTGGTTAGCAGAAACAAGAATGCAGAGAACAAGCAACACACACCGTATTTCCCCATGTATAAGACGCACCCTTTTTTGAAAAATTTGGGGTCTAAAAACTGGGTGCATCTTATACAGTGGTTGTAAATTTTTTTTACTCGCATTTCCTGCTTTTTTCACGCTTGTTTTTGCGCTCATACAACCAGTGTATAGGACGCACCCAGTTTTTAGACCCCAAATTTTTCGAAAAAGGTGCATCTTATACATGGGGAAATACATATCTATAGCCACCAACACGGCTTGGAATATGTTGGTATTTTGTGATTCTGAATAACAGGTTTCTCATCTGGTGTGTACATATTTAAAGAGGAAATAACACAAAAAGTTTACAATGCAATTTTAAGTGGGAAAAAAAGCAGGAGTCAGAGTTGAATACAGACTATGATTACTTCTATATTAAAAACACTGGAAAAAAGAAACACAAAAATGCTAATAACGAGAGAATGTAAATGGTGGCAAGCAAAAGGCGATTTGTTTTCTTCTTTTGATTTTACAAATTTCCTTTATTGGTAGGTAGTGCTTTTATAATGATAATAAGAAAATTCCCAAATTACATAAAATTGTTTTAGTTAACAATGAGTCCTATGAATAAATCTAAACTGGCATCAATGTTACAGAACATAGACCACTTGTATTACCACACTGCCTTCCCCGCAATGAGGCATTTATCTGAGAATTTCTTCCCTTCTGATTACTGGTTACCCACAAATCAGGGCTCCTTGTGCTCCATACTTCCATGGTACCCTAAATACAGTGGCACTACTTATTGACATTGGCAAAATGGAGGCAGGGGTACACCCTAAAAACCCCCAACCTTCCTGCTTCTTTTCCTTATTATAGCTTCTCCCATTTCCTGCGGAAGCCTCGGAGACACAGCGTACTGAAGCAGACACTGGACTTACCGGGACCCTTTCACGTGCTTATGTATGAAGTCAGGATGAAAACGAGGGACCAGAGGATCCTTTTCGCCGTGAACAATTAAGGTGGGGCACTGAATCAGGGGCAGCAAGTGCCGACAGATATTACCTGAAAGACAAGTGCAGGGAGAGTCAGCTTTAACGCGAGCGTTCCACATGGTAAGAGAGCTCAGGTGAGTAACGACTCTTTTCGGACGGCAGTGTCCCCATCTGTAAAATGGACTGGATCAGATGGGGTCTGAGGTGCGTTCCCGCTCTAACATTCTTTGGGTTTCCTTTTCTGTTTCTCGGCTGTTTTTTTTTTTTTTCTTTTAAAGCTCTACTAATGAACAAGCAGTTTTTCCTGATTTAAATTTGTAATTCATGTAGAACATTAAGGAAAACACTCCCCCCAACTCCAATTCTTTATATTACATGGAGGCAGTTCCCATCTGCAAAATGATGGTAGATGCTTGGCATCTGCAAAGCTTTTCCTGTGAAATAATGTCTTCAGTGGTCCTCAGAGTCCCAGCCAGCCCTCAAAGCATATATACCTCACAATGACGTTATAATTTATACATGGTAAACAAGCTTCTCTTTGTCCCTCCTGCCTCTATGACATTCCTGATTGATACTTCATCTATAACATTTCTAAGGCAAATAGGACACAGCTGGGCTCCAGTCCTGTCCTGCCCTCTCCCGCCTGTGAAGTCTAGTTGGCTCCTTCACCACTTGGAGCTTCCAGCCTCCTCCTCAGTCAAACAGGAATTAACCATAGTCCCCTGGGGTGGTCACAGGCTAAAAAGAGGTGCTCCCTAGGCAGCTCCTTCCTCCTCCTCCTTCCTTCCTCGGCCCGTGTCAAGAAAAAAGCCTGTAGCTTTGAGAAAGCTAGGAGCCACCCAGGGTTTGGGTTCAGGCACCTGGCCTCTCCCCACTTCTTCAGGTGGGGGCTAAATGAGGTGACAGGCTGAGCAGGGAGGTCTCTGGAACAGTTCTAGGTCTCTGGAACTTCCTTCTCCTGCCCCTGGGATGATCTATACCTGCCAACTGTACACTCAGGTGATTAAAGCTAGTATTACTGAGCACTCACTGATTCAAATTGTTTAATACTCATGAAACACTTGCAGTAGTTACATGTTTTAACTCATTTAGTATGTACCATTATTTGTAAATCAAGTACTTTTATGAAGCACTTACTCTGTACTTGATACTGTACCAAAGCTGAACTTATATAACCTCATTTACTCCTCACAACACCTTTATGAGGTAGTTATTAGTATCCCCAGTTCTCAGACAGAAAACTGCAGCTTAGAGAAGCTAAATCTGCCTGAATCCACTGTAACAACAAGCCAAGTGGCAAAGCCAGAACTGACACCCAGGCCTGTCTGACTAATTGCAAATCTGTGCAATTAATCCCCATGCTAATCTGAGCATCCATAAGCTTGAGTGCACAGCCATGGAGAGGGCTCCTGTTAAATCAATTAGTACAGAAGGGAGATTAGTAGGTTACTAACAATCGTGTTGTAAAATGATTCATACATTGTTAGAGCCTCTATATTATGACATTTCTTTCACTCCCTTTCTCTTTCTTTTATAAAAATAGATTTTATTTTTTAGAGATTTAGGTTTTCAGAAAAATTGAGTGGAAGGTACAGAGATTTCCCATATGTCCCCTGCCCCCCAATATGTACAGCCTCCCCCACTACCAATACTTCCCACCACAGTGAGATATTTTCACGATGGATGAACCTCCACTGACACATCATCACCCCAAATCCACAGTTTACCTTATGGCTCACTCTTGGTTTTGTACATTCTGTGGGTTTGGACAAAAATATAATGTCATGTATCCAGTATGGTCACACAGACCATTTTCACTGCCCTAAAATTCCTCAGTGCGGCTGTTCTAATAGGTAAATAGTGGGATCTTGTTGTGTGACCCATCTTTTAATCAGGTTGTTTTCTTATTGTCAGTATTAAGACTTCTTTGTATATTTGGATAACAGTCCTTTATCAGATAGGTCTTTTGCAAATATTTTCTCCCAGTCTGTGGCTTGTCTTTTCATTCTCTTGACAGTGTCTTTTGCAGAGCAGTTTTAAATTTTAACAAATATAGGACATATTTTTGAACTGCTGATTCAATTCTGCTTCTACCTTTGAGTATTCCTACCCTTTCACTCCTCTCTTCAAGAACACATAAAAGTTTACATTTCAGAAAACTGTCTTCTTTAATGGAGAACAGTCTCAGACATTGTTTTTATATTTTGTTTTGCTGTGTTTTCAGAGCTAAAGGAAACATTTCAAGGACCTGTTTCTATGTAGATACTGCATTTGAACAGGATATATTTGCTGTTTTGAAATTAAATCAAGAAAGTAGCATTTCCAAATGTCCTTCTCATTGTGAATGTTTTGACAGATGACTCATACTGGAAATGATTACTTAAGAGATCAAACTGGTCCTTCAATCACAATGATTTTGTAACTGAATGTACTCCAAGATTAGATCTTAGCTACTTCTTATTCTTTCAGCAATTAAACAAAGAAAAATGAGAGCTTACAAATGTAAATATCTATATAAAATAGACTTTAATTCAGAATTTTTCTTAATGATGTCAATTATTACGGAAATTGGAAATGATGTTAATTTTTCAGATAAAGACAGAGAGATACCTGTCAGGGCTAAAGTCATATAACTTAGTTCTGAAGATGGGAAAAGAACTGACCACTCTCTTCCTCACATTAATGCTGCTGGGGTTAAAGGACATGACAGAAAACCCCTTCTTCTTTGTCCTAGGGTAACATAAATGTGTAAAAAGAAAATAATATGGTATATGTTGCAACTTGTTTGTTTTCTTATTACTCACTCTGGAATTAGAAAATAAAGACTTGAGGCTTACGGAGAATTATTTTGTCATCATACATAAAGGAGAAGGAAAAAATAACAGTCTACTATTAAAGATGCAACAATATAAACCTTTATATATACAATCTGGCTCTAGTTTAAGGCAGATTTAACATACAAGAGCTTGTATTGTATACAATCCGTAGCATCCTCTGTTCATATATCAGTGTGTAAGGATAGTGGGCAAATGCATTAATCCCTGAGGGATTCTGAAACATCAGAGGAGGAACTCAAGCAGCCTCTATAATCAGCAAAGGAACCATTAAATAGTTCATGTAACCTACCATCTGGAAGATGTTTGAACTGTTTTATGCCATCCACCCATTTTTCACAGGTTTTTGCAAGGTAGTCATACCCATATAGGGTTTCTAGAGGCTTTCTTGATTTCTCACTCCATTTAGAAACATCTCGGATACCTGAAAAACAGAAGTGTGGACAAGAATAGGTTTAGTTTCATACTAAAGTTTACCTTTAAATATTTCAAGCACAGTCCAGCTCAGAGCCATTGTATCTGCTGCTCTGTCTGCCTAGAATGTATCCCCAGGTTTCCATGTGGCTCTGTCCACCCTCATTTCATCCAGGTCAGTGAGAACTTCCCTTCCTGACCACCCTTCCTCCACCTACTCTGCTCAGCACTCCACAGTCTAGTCTGTGTCCATGGCTGAGTATCTGTCTCCCCACTAAGATATAAGCCCCAGTGTAAGGGACTTCGCTTTGTTTTGTTCCCCCCACTGCACCCCGAGGGCCTAGCCCAGTGCCTGGTACAATATAGGCACACAATAAATTCTTACCAAGTAAAGGAAACTAGATCTGCATTTAATGCTTTCTGTTAAAGATAAAAGATAAAAGAAGACATTCCTCTAATTAGGGTCATCTGAATAAGAGTGACATTATTTACAAAACAGTTTTTTTCTGAATTGCATTTATGTACACTGAGAAAGATATACAAATTATTTATTCTAATTTCTGCTATTGAAGAACTATGAGTGTAAAAGGCTAACTACTAACTTCAAGCTATACTACAGATGATTCACTATTAGGAAAGGAAGTAATAGCTAAAAAACATCTTTAAAATAAATAAACACATTCAATTAGCCTAATCTTTTCCATATTCTTTAAACACACTGAGATAAAGATTATAATATTCCTGAGCAATTAAATATTGCTTATCTAGAGCTTTTAATACAATGCTCCTGCTACATGATGCTCCTTAAGGAAAACATGACACTGATGATATAAATTCACATTGAGCAATATCCTATACAGTGCTCCAGACAGTGCCAGGCACCTGGCAGACACCCAGCATATACTTAGTGAATGGGAATAATGAAATGGAAAAAAACCTGCTATTTGAAACTACAACTGCCTTCTAAAGAGGGCATATCCTGTTAGAGTGCCTGCTTTTCTTCTGCTGATTGGTTTACATCTGCAGAGGAATGCCCAGCGTGGCATACAGGACTGAGGAGAGCTGAACTGCTCTGCACAAAAGTGAAAAGACTTAAGAGAGGGGTGTAGAGAGGAAACTGAAAATTAAAAGGTGGGAGGAGGGGCCGGCCGAGTGGCGCGTTGGTTAAGAGTTGGCTTGGGACGCCAGCTTTGAGCAGCAGGGCCCCGGTTCGGATCCCACATGTGAGGGCCAGTGACACTGCCCTCTACAGCTAAGATGGTGAACAACAGCTCAACCTGGAGCTGGGCTGTCGCGAATCACCAGCGACAGCGTAGACTGCAGCCTCTGCTGCAGTGGGCTGCATTAAGCTACCGTGAGTGGCTGGCAGCCAGGGTGAGCGGCCAGCAGCTGGTGTGAGCTGCCAAGAGCCGCCGTGAGTGGCCATCCGGAGGCCGGTGACCAATCTGCCTCAGAAGGGAAGAGTGCAATGACAATACCAACATGGGCCAGTGAAGCAGCGTCCTCCACAACTAGACTGAAGAACAAAAGGACAGCAACTTGTCTCTTCCCCTTACCCTGATTCCTCAGCGCTGTTCCCCTCTCCCAATTCCCCAATAAAAAAAAAAATCTTTAAGAAAAAAAAAAAAAGTGGGAGGAGACTTGGGAAGAAGAAAAAGGAGAGTTGGAAGAGGGAAAGTGGAGAGAGGTGCTAGCAAGATGGCATGAAGCTGGCCAGTAAAAAATTCCCTATGGATATTTCAACTTTTGGCTGTGCAGCAGACCACACCCTCAGAAGGGGCCTCTTACGGTGGATCAACTAGCTCTTTCATAATATATAATTTTTGTTGCATTGTTGGAGTTGCAGTAATTAACAGACTAGAGTATGAATGTGTATGAGCATGTGTGTGTGTGTGTGTGTGTGTGTGTGTAAGAAAACCCTGAAAATAGAACAAAGAGTAAGTGGCAAGACTACTCAAAAGGCAGGGTTGTTTTGGGGGAAAATGTAACTATTAGCTGAGGGTGGGTGGTTAGAGGTAAACCTGAAATTCCTGGGTTAAACTGAGATAAAAATGGCCCCAACCTTGTCCACTATAATTGAAAAAAAAAATTTACAATGTCTAAATATGACTTATAAAAAAATCCTCTTAGAAACTAAGAATTTGAGACAACTTTCTTAATCTAATAAAGATTTGCTATGAAAACAACTATCAGAAACGTGTACTTAACAGCAAAATGTTGAAAGCTTTCCTTCTGTGATAAAGAATAAAAGGATGTATTCTGTAATCACTACTATTCATCACTGAATGTGAGTCCCCAACAACACAAAAGTGCAAGAAAAATGAATAAAAGAATATGGATCTTTAAGGAAGAAATAAAACTCATTCTTAAATGAAAAAAAAAAAAAAAAAAAGAAGGCCCCAACCTCATATGATCCTGCAGTTCCCAAGAGTAGCAAATGCAAATCTCCTGAGAAGGAACGCACTCTCAGTTGATGCTCATTGGGTGCTAATTGTTGCCAGATTAACAGTAAGCAAATGTTCGCCCCTTTGAAGATCACTAAACAATCAGAATCTTTCCAAAGCTAATGAAAAAACTAGAAAAGTAGAAAAGAAAGCTTAAGAAATTATGCAGAACACCACATCAAGAGATAAGATGAACAAGAGATAGGGAAGATGGAAAGTCAAGGTCTACCAAGTCCAGTAAGTCCCAGGAGAAGAAGGAAAACGGAGGAGATCCGATATTTGAAAGAAACAGGTGGGAACGTGTTTCAGAAATGATAAAAGATAAGAATCCACAGACAAGAGTCAAATGTAATTCAAATAGTAGAATTAAAAAGAACCTACACTTAGACACAGCAAAGTAAAACAGCAATATATCAAAGAAAAAGAAAATCTGAAAAACAAGCAGAGATAAGACATCACTCCACAGGAAGGAAAATTAGACTGACAAAACTTCTCAACAGCAATTAAGGAAGCAGAAGACAGTGGACTATGTGAGAAAATAACTTTCCATTTATATTTCTGTTCTTAGCCAAACAATCTTTCAAGAATAAGGGTGAAATAATAACATTCTTAAGTAAAAACTGAGTTGATTATTAACAGACCTGCCCTTTAAAAACTTCTAAAGAATCATTTCAGGAAAGAGAAAAGATCTTAGAAGGAATGTCTTGAGATGAAAGAAGGGGAGTAATTGACAAACATGTTGGTAAATGTAAAGACTCAGCAAGCTAATGAGAAAATAAAAAATTGTAACATTTCCTTACATTAAATTAAATAGTGCTGTCAATAAAGAAAGCAAAAGACAAGCCACAAGCTGTGCAACATAACTACTAATACAATTACTAACCAGCAACAGGTTAGTAATTAGGTTATCAAAAAACAAAAAATAACACCCCACCCTCCCTCCTCACCCCCTGAAAATCAATAACATTGAAATAATATTAGAAGTGTTCTAGTCTTGAGTTGCGCAGACAGTCCTTGGGGGTCTGTTGTTACACCTAGTGTATTACATCTATCAACTATTACATAATAAAAATTTAAGAATCATTGAAAAGACATGAATAGTATATAAGAAACCCCAATGGTGCATAAATACATAAAAAATTCTCAACCTTATTAGTAACAGAAAAATGCAAATTTAGACTCCCAATAAGGTACCATTTTACACGCACTTAACTGGCTAGAATTAAGAAGTTTGATAATTCCAAGTTTTTGTTGAGGACGTTAAGTTAAGGAATCTCATATGTTGTTGGTGGAAGTGTAAATTTATTTAGTTGTAAAATAGCTTGTCACTTGTAACAGAGTATATTAATATTCTACAACATGTAGCAATTTCATATGCCCTTGAGAGATACTGCTGCTCATATGCCCTACAGGACATGTACAAGAATGTTCATAACAACACTGGAAATAGATTAACTGTCCATTGACAGAAGAAAGGGAAAATAAAATGCAACATGTTTGCCCAATGGAATATGATACTGAAACATCATGAATCTTACAAATATAATATTTGTGAAAAGTGAGTCACATAAGATGATCTACAGTATGAAATCACTTTGTATATAGCTCAAAAACAAATGATATAAAATATATAACAGTATGTAATAAAAATATATGTTGATTTATAAGATTTATAGGTCTAACATATAATTATATATAATATTAATATACAATATATTTTATACATCTTAAATTTACATATATATATGTAATTTTTACAAAATAAAAAAAGTCCCCTGTGATGGGAAGGCCAAAACCTTTTAAGAGCCAAATTGGCTAATGGTCAATATGAAAATATTTTTCTTGCAAAAATGTAAATTTCTCCAATTGGGACAGCAAGAGACCCTTAAAAAGAATTAACTTAGTTAAAGTAGGCATTTGGAGCAAGAGGTATCTATGGGAATGTAAAATTGGGGCCAAGACTGTTGACTCCCACAGCAAATATTATCTAAACCTCAACGGGCAGGGAAATCCAGCTGTAGCTGGGGCCAAACCAGATGTTCATGTCAAACACTGTGGTTAAGAACACAGGTTTGGAAGTCATACTACCTACATTTGAATCCTAGCTCTTGCACTTACTAGCTCTGTGACCCTGAGCAAGTTCCTTAACCTCTCTGTGCTAGTTTCCTCATCGAAAAAATGAGAATTAAAAAAAACACTCTGGGATTAAAACTAAGTAAGTTAGAAATGAAATGTGCTAACAATAGTGCCTGGCATATAACAAGCACTCAGAAATATTCTCTGTATTTATATATTTACTTCTGTCATTTTTTTCCAAGAAGCCAGTTTACTCCAAAGTATAATTCCCACCAAAAAAATTAAAATTATGATTCATAGTTAAATTCCTAAAATAACCATTCAATCAAACTGTTTGCTGATCCAAAACTACTAATTGCTATCTGAAAACAAACTGAAATATATCTTTTTTTGAGCATATAATTTGTGCTAAACACTGGAATTGTAATAAAGGAAACGTTCATTCATCATTAATTAGTGAGTTAATCCAGGAAGCATTACTTGAAGCCTGCTGTGTGTTAGTCACAGCAGATACAAACTTAAATGGGATCTGGTCTTTGTCCTTAAGGGCCATATTGTCTAATCAAGAACTTGTAAACAAGCACAGTAGCAGAATGTGCTAAGTGTGGGAGAGTCTGGGGAGGACAGAGGAGGGTCAGTGAGCTCAAATGGGCAATGGGGGGGGGGGCTTCCTAGAGGATACACGGCTGCTCGAAGTCTGTGAGAACAGAAGTCAGCAAGCAAATATGGGAGCAGGAACAGCATGTGCAGTGCCACAGAGGCAGAGCCATGCTGCCTACTGCCAGAACTTCAGGGGTTTCCAGGTGGCTGAAGAAAAGGAGGGGTGTGTGGGTGGCGGAGACAAAAGTGCTGGGAGATGGACCTGGAAAGACAGAGTGTCCTGAGTCACTCACACTCTGTGAGCAAAGCTGAAAAGTTTGAACTTCACTTATCCAGAAAGCCATGGGAGACCCTGAAGGATTTTTAAGTAAGATATAACGAGATTTACATCTTACCAAACTCCTATCAGAGCAGTGTGGAAAGTAGATTGAAAAGAGGTAAAGATAGGGGACTAGTTAGAAAGGTGTTGAATCAATCTAAGTGGAGACTGATGAGGGTTTGGACTCGGAGCCTGGCAGGAGGAATGCAAAGGGTAGGATGGATTGCAGACAGAGAAAAGAAGAATGCAGAGGGCTGATGACCACACTGTAGGGGTTAAATGCTTGGCCATTAGCATCAGACATGAAGTGCCCCACCCAGCAGTGCCATCATGGCTGGTTTTCTTACTCCTTTGTGCCCTGGCTTCATCATCTAAAAAACCAGCTGATTAATAGCTAATTTACAGGGACATTGTGTGGGTAAAAACATTAGTTCATAGCAGGCATTCAATAAACAGTAATTTGAAATATCATTTTGTGGGGGAAATAGTATATTACATTGGGCATCGTTTACCAAGATAAGAAATTTAGCAGGAAGAACAGGTCTGGGGGAAAGATATGAGTTCAGTTTTAGACATACCAAATGTAAAGTACAAGTGGGCAATCAGATACGAAAATTGAATAAAAAGTTGACTACCTGGGATTTGGTAATTTGGTGAAGCCAAGGGATGAGTGAAGCTACTTGGGTACAAAAATGAGAAGAGGGGCAGAGTGCCAAAGATGGTGTTTGGGGACCCCAATGTCACAGGGCCAGCAGAAAAGAGTGGGCAGTGTCAAAGTCAGAGAAAACCAGAGACAGGAAGGGGAAGTTGAGAGAATACGGTGGCAGGAACTTCAACACAGAAAGCTTCAAGAAGAGGGTTGTGATCAATATTATACACGTCACGTGTATGATCTCAAATGCTGCAGAATGACCAAGGAACCAGAGGGTAGGACGTGTCCATTGGGTTTGGTGGCAGAGGCACTGATTTCTCTGGACTGTAGTGGGCAGCCATCTTAGCACTAGTTAAAGAGAGATGCGGGCCTGAGGAAGGTGGAACGATGGCCGGGAAGGGGAAGCGAGGTATATCAGACAGTAACTAAAGCAGGGTGTGAGGTTAAGAGAGAGGTTTTTGTTTGTTTGCATAAAAGAGGGAAATCAGCTCTGCACACGGTACGTTCACACTTTAGAGACATGAAAGGATGGCACCGCCAGGGACGAAGGGCTGTAGTGAAAGTCTGTGCAGAGAGTTACAAAGCCCCAGAGGGAGAAGCACCCTCCAGGTCTATGGGCTCAGGGACGCCCCTACGAAGGTGGTGCTACAGGAGCTGGGAACTGGGAATGAAGGCGTGTTTGCTGAGGAGAATGGGACTGGAGCGGAAGACAAGGCAGGCTGGCACATCAGCAGATGCCAAGGCAAAGTGTCATGAAAAACAAAGCTTTCTTTCAGAAATGTGGGAGATGTACAGGAAGGCTGAGAGGAAAGGAGGAGATGAGGCTACATGTGCTGGCGAGGGCCAGGATGTCAGGGGCCAGCCCAGGGGCTTCAATGTTACTGAAGTTACTGAAGGACTGCAAATAGAATTAAATGATCAGATGTTTGCCTTAGTGAGGCAAGTCTCCTACGGAAGACAACTACCATAAGAGGCCGAGGGACTGAATCAGGAAAACGGTGAGTAGGGAGCAAGGAGTGGGTGCCTTGGGAGGTCCTGTGTCTGTGGTCTCATTAGAAGCCGCTCACAGCTAGACGAAGAGGACAGAGTCCTGCAGGGACGAGCCAGGGCTTCTGGCTGAGATCCCAGGAGACTATGGGCCACTGACCGAGACAGAGATTATGGGCTGTGTGTGGAAAGGGTCAGGGAGTAATGAGTTCAATTTTAGATATGATTGGTTTCTACAGACTTACAGACTATCCAGAGGAAGGTGCTCAGCAGGTAGATAGAAACATGGCTCTGGGGCTCAGGAGAAGGGTCTGCTGAACAAAGTAGTTTGGAAATCATTCACACACACACATACCCCAAGCCATAGCACAAGCTGTGAGAATAATTTCCTTCTGAGAATAGTGAGCCTGAGAGATAGGCCAGCACCCCAAAAAATACCAAAATAGATAGAGAGAACCAGAGAGGCATGCTAGAGCCCCTAAAAGACAGAATTTAAAGAAAGGAGTGGTCAACAGAATAAAATCTATAAAAGATGTCTGCTCAAGTGAGCACTTAGTATCTCTTGGGCTTCTGGTGCTGGCAAAGGTAGAGTGAACCCATTCCAGCCTGTCCCTCTCACCGACTACACTAAAACTCCAGACAGGATACAAGAAGCAACTACCTGAAGACTCCGCAAAGTTACAGGCGCAGGAGATGGAACAGAGTCAGAGCTTGAATAATGATCCAAGATGGGGATAAGCTTCTAATTTTTTCTCTTAAAGCTGAAACTTTGGGAGAAGCCCTTACAGTTAGTCAGAGAACCAGGACCAGGGGCCCCTGGGTATGGGGAGCAGTGTTTTTTCATTATTTTCCTCTCTCTCTTTCTGCTCCAGCCCTCCCCAAGTTGTGAAACCGCACTGCCATGGGGTTACACAGCACAGTGACAGAGCAGGCACCTAAAGCCCAAGAGAAGACCAAAGTTACCAGGAAAAGGAGCCCCTGGTATCTGAAGATTGTAGGCAAAATCTGTTATTTTTTTCCTCTCTTTTCTCTTGCCACTTTGCTCTAATTGCAAAAAACTACATAACAGCAAGTTGAGGGGGAGCAAAGGGGATCTCCTAATTCTGTATATGAACTGATACAAGTCCTGGGATCACCCCCTAGCTCTGCCTGCACGGGCAAGACACAAAGAGGCATACAGCATAAGCTTTAAGAACTAAACCACAATATAAACCATCATCCAAGTCCCAGAATAGCCCCTACATGGGGCATGAATGGGGCAGACACAAAAAAGCAGGCTTTGAGGCCTGACCTGATACTGGAACTACTGCTCACAGAAGGCTAAACATCATTTGCAATCTGAACCTTACCAGGCTGACTGCATGCCAAGGAAACAAAAAACATCAATATTCTTTACAGTATTTTAACAGGATACATACAGCCTCACATCATAATTAAAATGAAAACACTCTAAAATTAATCAATATACAAAACATGCAAACAAATAACACCCAATAACCAAAACCCAGGAATATCTAAGCAATTCTCAGGAGAAAAGACAATTAACAAGTTCTAGAAGAAGAGAAAGATATTGACAAAAAAAAAATCTGATGGAGTAATAACTACAAACTTGTGAAATTTGATTCTCCAAAACACACAAAGCAAAAACTTAAAGGAGAAAGAGACAATAACAGAAAGGTATCTGAGAAATCCCTAATATTTGTAAATTAAATAATATTTCTAAATAACAATGGGTCAAAAAAGAGGTCTAAAGGGATATTAGAAAATATTTTAAACTGAATGAAAATACAACATATCAAAATTTGTAGGATGCAGCCAAAGCAATAGTTAGAGGGATATTTATAGCATTAAATGATTATATTAAAAAGGAGCAAGTTCAAAATCAATAACCTAGGTTTCTACTTTAAGAGATTAGAAAAAAACCAAATTAAAATGCAAAGCAAGCAGAAGGAAGAAAATAAGAGCAAAAACAATGAAATTGAAAATAGAAAACAATAAAAAGAAATCAATAAAACCAAAGGCTAGTTCTTTGAAAAAAAATCAATGAAATTGATAATCCTCTAGTGAAGCTGGTCAGGATAAAAAGAGAGATGACACAAATCACCAGTTTCAGGGAAAAATGAAGGGATAACACTACAAACTTCTGAAGAGTAATAAGGGGATACTACAAAAAATTCTAAAAGAATCCACTGGTTTTGGGCCAGAATGAACTGAAGAAGGAATGAAAGGAGGATGTGTAGAAACAGAGAGTGCAGACAACTCTTTCAATAAGTTTGTGGGAAAGGACAAAAAATGGCAAGGTAGTAACTATAGGTAAGGAGGGCAACCTTTTAGAGGAGGAACCATGCTCACCTTTATAGGCCGAGAGGAAAGATCCAAGGAGAAAAGTCAATGATACAGGAGAGGGAGAGAAGACCAAAGGCATCATGTCCTAGAGGCAGCAGCAGGGAATGGGCCAGCAACAAGGCGGAATGGCTTGCTTTGCACATGACAGGCACTCTCCTCTAAACCAGGTGGGGATACAATAAGCACAGGCAGGCACACCGACTGGGACTGGTAACTAAATCAGACTTATCATTTAAGACTTTCATTTAAGTTCTTTACCAAACAGAAAGACTGTCAAGAACTAAGATTCTACAATACAACATTGCCATTAAATAGCTTACTTAAATCATGTGAAATTGCAGAATAGCTGAAAAAGACTAGACTTGTGATAGTCTACTGCATGGGTCCACAAACTGTTTCTGTAAAGGACCAGAGAGTAAATATTTTAGGCTCTGCAGGCCAAGAGGCAAAATCAAATGTATTATATAGATAAAGGAGAGAAACCTCTGATCTGCCAGCCCCTAATTGTCTAGGGTGGGCCATATGGGATCAATCAAAACACATTCAGGACAAAAAGCTACTGGCCTGAAGAGAAGGGTCCTGGTGGGCCAGGCCAGCATGTGGTGGTGGTGGGGTAGCCCAGGGCAATTTTGCTTTTTGCTCCAGGGGCCCCCAATCCTGATGTGCCCTCCTCTCCTCCCAAGGGTCCAGCAGTCTTAATTTGGGCAGCCTGCTGGAGGCTAAGCATCTCTTGAACTGCCAACTGAAATTCCATGGCTGGGTGCCTGGTAACCGCCACCAATCGCCGATGTGGAGGTGGCCACCAGAACAGGCCCTGGGCAGCAACACTAAGAGTGGAGGAGGAAACGGGGATGGTAGGGGACACCCTATCTTAGTCTCTAAGGCTCAAGGGGCTAGCCTCCTTGATCGGTACCTAGGCCTTACAAAAAGAGGTGGCAAGCTGGATTTGGCCCATAGGTTGCAGTTTGCTGGCCCCTAGCTCTAAAAACCTCAAAAATAAGCCTGACCTTAAAAAATGAGAATAGCACAAAAATTCTTTATCAAAATATAAGGTTTCATATTTGAATACAATGTTCCCTTTTGCACTCACATTATTTTTAATAAAAAGGTTATGAGTAACACTTCACACCAACCCTCTCCTTCCTTGAAGTTCACTATCAGTTGAAAATGCAAATACACTGACTTAGTTCTTTCCTGAGTCATAAAAGCATCACTTCTGGAAAGATAAAGCTTGAAAACACAGACTGATTAAATTGCATTACTTTTCCAAGAACTCACTTTTCTTCCTACCGTAGAATTGAGAACTGGAAGCAGATGAGATATGGCGTGTCAGCATATATCACAATAAGACATGACAGGGGAGAGGGGAGAGGGAAGAGGAGGGTGATCCTTGTCATGACATCCCCAGTTCATGGAACCTACCCTGATAAATCATTTCGTCCTCCTCAGTCACATAGGCATTGGCTCCCCAAATGACCATCTTGTGGATGTAAGATGGATACTTTGCAGCTGCAATGAGTGCTGTTATACCACCATCACTCCACCCCAGCAAAGAGACCTTTTTAAACTTCAGTGTCTGTGATAAATACAACAGAAAGCACAGCACAGCTTATTGCTCCTCTCTGTTAAAATAAACTGATAATCAATAATTAACAGAAACAATACAGCTGTGGGGGTTTGGAGTATCAACTGGGTAATTAAAGAAAAATCCTAGAGTTCACCATTTGATGACATAAATGTTTTCTCAATTAGTTTGGTGTACATATACTTGTCATAAAAACTTAAGTATGTAGTATTGTTTTGAATTATGAAAGAACCACATCTTCTGGTTGGATAAAATCTCAAGGAACTGGAAACAGTGGCGGCAACTGTACCTGGACATGACAAGTGATGTGTGTGTGCACGCACACCTAAATGAAGACTGTGAGAAGAGTTAGAGAGGGAAATTGGATGAAGTGAAGTCATTGCATCTGGTAAAGCCACTTACTGAAATCTCTTAAGAACTGGCTAGAGGAAGATGGGAAGAGAATGGTGTCACAGGGAGATTATGTTAGTTCTAGGGTGAATCAACCAGGCTCTGAAAATGTGTTTCACAGGGAAAATGAACAAAGATTACATCTGAGAGATGCTGTCAGAACTAAAAATTGGGAAAATTAAGTTAAATAATGAACAAATATCAGTCCAAGATTTTTCCTGATAAACTGGGATAACTACTATGGATAACAACTTGGCACTTTCTTGTAAAAACTCTTACACATGTGCACCAGGAGATAGGTCCAGGATGTCCGCAGCAGTGTTTATAATAGCAAAAAAAATGAGAACTAAAATGTCCATGGACACCAGAATGCTCACTGCACTTCTGTTTTTAATCACAAAAAGGGCAACTTAAAAATTATTTATCTACCATTAAAAGAGAGGTAAAATAAGATCGTACATCCCTACAATAGAATACTATGTGCCTATTAAAATACTGATGGAAACTTTTATTTATTGACATGGAAGTATCTCCTTGACAAATTGTTCAATGAAATAGAAAGTTGGAGAAATATTAGGTACAGTATGATGACATCAATATAAAACTGTTTATTTATATATGTAACAAGATTGGCCAGAAAAGCAGAACCTCAAAGTCTTGGTAGCGGTATCTCTAAATAGTTGGATTATGGGATATTTCTACTTTCTTCTTTATGCCTATTTGAACTCTTTTAAGTGTTCTATAGAAATCACATGGTATTACCCTTGTAGAAATAAAAAACAAAAAACAAAATAAATGAAGTCAGGCCCAGCCATCCTTCCTTGTTTGGGCTCTTCCCTAAGAGACCCACCTTCATCAAATCAACAGCATCTTTTGCATCCCTTTCAAAAAAATCCAAGGGGTAATCTCGATCTGGGGGTCTCGATTGTCCATATCCTCGAGGATCCCAGGCAACCACTGTGAAGAGCTTCTTATTCAGGTTCTTAATCTGAGGTCCAAAATCAGTCTCTCCACTTCCTAAAAATAGGCACCTGGTTAATTCAGGTGAATGTGTTGATTATTTCAAACACATTACTGTAAAAAAAGAAATAATTACAAAATTAAAACAAAGTAACTAGTTTACTCAAAGTTAGACTAGAATGTAATCAGCAAAGGAGCCTTGCAAGGATGGAATCTACAATATTTACTGGGAGGCCGACTTCCTTTCCTGGTGGAGTTCAGAGCTGCCTCTTATCTCCCCCTAGTGGCTACTTTGAGAAAGACAGAGGACCTAATTCTTCAATAATTGTGGCTGTATTATTAAAGTCCTGCACTTTTGAACCTCTTTGGCTTAACCTCCCTTTAAAAAATAAATTAAAAAGAATTCCTTATGCTGCATAGAAATAGATATGCTTCTGGTTCGTTTTTTCTTTCTTTTTAAAAAAATGTCTGTTACAAGAGAGATCCCAATACCTGAAGACAAATTTATGAGATTTGGTCCAAGTTATTCAAAGTGGGATTCTAAAATCCCAGTTTTTTTTTTTTTTACTAAGTTAATGTGAATAGCCCTGAAGATTTTGGGAGGTTATAACTAGAAACCATAAAACTAAACACAGAAATGAGGGGGGAGGGCAGGGTGTGGAAGAAAGAAATCAAATTAGTTTATTTCAGTAAAACATTACAAAACAGCGTATGTTAACAAGCCGGTGTGGACTTGATTGGCAGTCCGCAGCATGCCCACATGCTCAATCCACTGCACGCAGTGTGCAAAGCCAGACTCTCAAGGAGCCCGGTCCAAGGGCAGGTCAGCACTTTATTTTTAAGGTCTGCTTGTTTTCTGAATACTCCTAGCTCAGGCCACAAACGGAGGCTAAATATCTTGCTTGATAAACTAGCTATTATTAGAAAATGTCTTTCAAGATGGTGTAGGATCATTTGCCATTATCAAGGACCATCACTGTTCCTGACAAGATACACCTTTGTCAACATCAGGTAAATAATTCAGAAAACCCAAGCCAAAAACATAAATGGATTTCAAACTCATGTCTACTGCTCTGACATCTGAAGCTTCTCTTATGGTTCCTGAACTGGAGGGACTTCCCCGTGGGCACTACCCTAAAGGAGGGGCAGGTGAGAAGGCAGGAAAAGCGAAAAGTCTAACTCAAGACCAACTTCAGAAATAATAACGCTTGCTTTCTTATACACACGTATACATTTGAAAACCAGCACAAAGAATACTGGAACCTTAAAAAATAATTTTAAGGAACAGTTACGAGTATATGATACTTGAGACAGAAACACATCAACACTGGCTGCATGTGGCGAGGGGGACTGGGCACTGGGGCAGGGGTTTGGGAGAGAGAATCTCACTGTTTGACTTTTTGATTTTTGAACCAGATTGTTTTACATAAACAAAAATTAAATTGTCAAAAGTTTTTTATACCTGGATAATGACTGCAATGCTGAAATAATGAAAATCTAAGCTGAGAAACATTGCTTTTATAGATAACTGGCTGTACATCAGCCATTGGGGTAAATCTACCTCATCACAATAGCTTACGGGAAAAAGGTACTAAATACTATCTAGACAAGAATGCCTCAATAGCTACAATGGTACCAGTCAGCTGAGGCTCAGTCAAGTGGAACATGAAGTAATTTAAAAATTTCAGGAGAAAGCAGGAAATCATAAGGAAATAAGTACATATTGGGGTTATTTAAACAAAACAATACTAAAACCCTTAAAACTGAATTTGAGAAGTCCTGGGATCATTGGAAAATTTCCCCTTGAGCTTTCTACATCTACACTACTTATCTGTAAAATGAGACTGAGACCCAGCTGGCTTTACGATGCTCCATTCATGCCAATCCAATTTTGATTTTCAAAAAGCCTATAAACTCATCAGTTTTGTTCTTAGCTCTTATTTTAATTGGACACAGTCAACCACAACAGGGCAATCAATCCATCAGTCAGCACTAAGAGTCTCCCATCCTGGTACCCCTCGATTCCAGGCAAACTGGAATGGATGGACACCCACTCATCTTCTTCCTTTATCTATTCCTTCTTCCCACACCCCTTGCCTTGACCCCTGTCATCTTTCCAAAGTGTAGGCTACTAACTACATAGTTTACTTGCATGGGAAAAACAAGGTAAAGTAATAAAAAAATACATATAGCAGAAAGTTATCTTTCTATATCACCTAAAGTAGATTGTAGCAAATATTACTTAAGCATTTCAGCAAAGCACTAAAATTAATAATGAGCATTTGGCAACTACTATGTGAAAGCATCGTGGGCTACACAGCAGACAAGTGCATTCCATTAAAACCTTCCAGACCCAACATTCCAGGAAGCAGCAGGACTGCGTGGTCGCCCTCTCCCGTCTGCTGATAATGCAGGTGGACGCCATTCACAGCCACTTTGGCAGAGGTTACTGAAGTGCTAGAAGAGAAAAGCCCCATCCCCAAAGGAAAATTATTATTTAGTGCTGCCAATGTAATATGACCAAACTGCCCTTTTATACACAAGTCAGCTCCAGTACCCTTCTCAGGCTTCTTGGATTATTTTTGTTTTGTTTTGTTTTGTTTAAGCTGAGCCATCCTGCCACCTGTTGGCAGCTCAGCGGCTACTCAGCTCAGGCCGGGACTCGAACCGCTGTTGCTCAGAGCTCAAACTCTTGAGTGAGCTCTTAACCAACTGAGCCACTCGGCCGGCCTCTCTTGGATTATTTTGATGTATGCATGTTTTCCAAACCTAAAAAGGACATGGGTTTGTACCTTCCTTACTAGCCTGCAGATCTGGATTGTCTTCATGTTTGAATATCCTACAGCACCAGCTCAGGGTTTACCCTGCAGAAGTACTGAGAGGCTTGCTCAAATCCATGGCCATTCAGGCCCATGGGCATACATGGCTGGGGAGCTGAAAGCCAGTGGTGCGAAAGCGCAGGCTGACATGGGAGCTCCACACAATGGAACGTGAGGGTGAGCATCAGTATCACAGACCCTGGGCCATCACCTGGACCTAAGCAGTTTAGGGGAGCCACCTGGACCTGCAGCTGCTTTGGCAGCATTCCCAAGGATGAGCCTGATTGCAGGGGTCCACAGGGAAGGCCTTGATCTCCAGGCTGTCCTTTAGGCATATGGCTTCTCACATTCTAAAGCCACCTAGAGGGGCCCTAGTTAGGAATGCCTGTCCACACTGATATGGTCAGACTGGTTTTTAGGATACTGAAATATTTCTGTGTTGATTGCTACATAGCCAGGTCAATAAGCTCTCATCTCAAGAGCCCTCTCCTTGCCACCGACCCTCCTTGGCTCAAGACCTCCCATGATGCAGCATCTAACTGCACGTTTGGCACCAGGAGGGACTCGGGCAAGGGCTACTGTCAGGGTGTGTTCTGACTGAATGATGCATGTACCATACCAGGTGTTCTGTTCTGATGAGCCTCCTCAGCTGCTGTCCCAGAAGCTCTGGGATGACTATGCCAGGGTATACAGCAAGAGCATACACAAGGCCCCTGCATCAGGCTCTAACAGCCTACCCACAAATTTCCCAGATGGCTGGGTGACAGGAGGAAGACATGACATGCCAGGACAGATGCTGGAACAAGTGTGTTGAATACAGGTACATCAAGTCTTAACACACAATTTCTGGGAGCATCTGACAGAATTGGGTGGTAATAAGGCCTGACATAACTATAAGCTCATTATCTACAGAAATATTATGGGAGGAGCAACAATATAGCCACTGAGCAATGGTAATGTCATGCTGACACTGCCAAGTTACTCATTATTACTGTCCTATTCCTCAGGGTAATTCATTTTTATTGTTAAGATGGCTCTAAGAGCAAGATAACAGCAAATAATACTCTACTAATAAGAGTTCATTTCAGTAAACAGTTGTTTACTGACATGTTTGCTTTGCTCACAGTCTAGTGGGAGAAAAGATGAAGACACAGAGATTCACTTGCAAACCCTCTGTGAGGGGTAGGTTATGACTTAGGCATGAAAAGCTTGAGGCACATGGTTGGAGCAAGTTACCAGTATGTCCTGTGTTCATCACAGGAATGAGGCAGCTCCCCAATAGATGACTAGTGTTCGCACAGCTCTTGTCAGTGATGATGTGTACCTTTATGTACTCCTCATGCCCTAAAGGTTTCTGAGGTGCTCCCCTCCTGGCAGCATCAAGGACATGTTCATACAAGTCATTTTGTACAGTGAGGATATTATGTACAATAAGAGGAAACCCCCCCCCAACTTTCTCAAGGTCCAAGCCAGTGGGTTTTCATGACTAAGCGAGTATTACTGATGCTGTCTGCATCTCTCCAGGGGCCCAGGAGCCGGCCTAGGGCACTGGCTTACACAGGCTTCCTTTCCTTCAGCTTTCATGATCATTCCACAGTCTCTTCCACAAAAAACTTAATTTCCCACTGCACTTTGCTGTATCTGTGTTTTGATTCCCCGTTCCAAATTTCTTTTTTATTATCCCTATCCCATACTCTTTAGATTGCCTAATAAGAACATAGAAATAAAACCAGGTAGTCTAGAACTGGGTATAGTGGCAACTTTCTAAGGCAGAAGATTCTGAAGGTGGCTTTAGAGGAGAGACAGAGAGAATAAACACATCAGGGTTGGAGAAGAATGAGAAAATAACGTTTGAGGTGAACTTCCAAGAATGTGGTGAGGGCTCCTCTAGAAAAAGAAATAGTGTGATCAAAGGCCCAGGAGCAAGGGACAAGGCGATACTGAGTCTGGAAGGACTGTGGGGGCAAAGAGGGAACATATTTTTTTGAGGCTGAACAGTGAAGGGGTTTGCAGCTAGACTAAAGGGAAAGAAAATGTCCCTAGTGCTTTGTCATCAACATCCTGCATGTCATCATAGCAGAAACACCTGCCATTATCATATCAGTCTATCCCTTAGGGTTTCTAGAGGCTGCCCAAACCTTTCATCAATCTCCAGTTTGGGAAAACAGAAGAGAAGACTGTGTATGAACAAAAGTAAACCAAGTGCAAATCAATTTCAAACATAAGAAAAAATGTTTTATTAAAAAAAGTCACTAAATGATTTACTGACACATAAATATAATGGAAATGGATATAGCATTTTTTCTTCAGCTAATCAAGGGGCCCCTTAGTCGGCAGGCAGGCCTCGGATAAACTGTTATGTGTACGGTGAAAGAAAACCAGCTGCCAAGACCAGGCCTTGGATGGCCCTGACGTGCTTCTTACCTGAACTATTGGGTTATCGGAAAAGTCATGATGCATTTTTGCAATAAAAAACATAGAAAAAACACATCATGACTTTTCCGCCAACCCAATACATTCAAGATACCAAAATTTCCAAACTCTCAGGTAAGAAAAAAGATAGAAAACTTCAGAACACTTAAAAAAAAAATGAATCCCTTTCTCTTGTGCTATCAATTTGTCTTTTCCACCACCTTCTTTCTCCTAATCATGCCTTCTCTAACCCAGGTGTTCTTAAGCAGGTGTGTTCATTAGAATTAGCCATGGTGTAGCTGTCTACTCTAGACTCTGCCCCCCCCCCCCCCCCCCCCCCCCGCAACTCCTCTGTCAGTGTTTCTCTTCTTAAATAAACTTTCTAACTTCTAAAATAAAGAAAAAAGAAAAGAATTACCTGTGGAGAGTTGAAAATGTATCTGCCTAGGACAACCCTGGGAGACCACCATTCAGTAACTGGGGTAGAGCCCAGGTATGTACTTTCCAAAATGCCAAGACCCTACTGTACTAGCATTCATGTATTTCCTGAACACCTACTTAGTCTGGGTGCTCTGTGTTGCTTGGAGACTAGCAGGCAACACGGATAATTAAACGTGCAACCAGCAGGTACTATGTAGTTTGTCAAGTACTATGACAGAGAAGTATGGGGTAAAGGAGACCCTGGGGGTGTAGGTAGCAGACCCCAAGTTTACCACGCCTTCACCAACGTCTACATGGCTGCCCACTCAGCTCCTTTTAATGAGAGCATTTCCTGCCCCTCGCTGTATCAGTGGGGCTCAAAGTTAGATTTGAATCATCTGGCAAACTTTTCATTTAAGTGCCTAATAAATTTTAATTATTATTATACTGTGTTTCCCCATGTATAAGACGCACCCCTTTTCAAAAAATTCGGGGTCTAAAAACTGGGTGCGTCTTATACAGTGGTTGTAGATTTTTTTTAACCTGCATTTCCCGGTTTTTTTGGCACTCGTTTTTGCACTCATACAACCACTGTATAAGACGCACCCAGTTTTTAGACCCCAAATTTTTTGAAAAAGGATGCATCTTATACATGGAGAAATACGGTAACTGCATTTTTTTTTTTCTTTTTCTTCTTCTTTTCTGACAAACTTAAACCTCTGGATGCCCAGGTTGCACTAAATCAACATTTCTAGGATGGGATTCAGGTATCCGTATTTTTTAAAATCTCCAAGATTCCAATAGGTAACCCAGGTTAAGAACAAATGTATTTAGTTTATTTCTTAAGGAAAAAATTCTGTATCCCTTTAGAAAACAGCCTGTAGGAAGGCTCGCTCAGTAGAAGCCTATGTCTCACCTCATCTTTGTCCTTGACTCCTTTTTTTCTGGGAGGCTGGACAGGCAATTTTGTGAAAGGGAAGGTCAGGAGCAATACAGCAGCAATCATTTCCCAATCGAGAGGGATGAGCTGCTCCCCTCAAAGAGGGAGTTTACTGTAGGGGGAGGCAAGAAGGTAACAGTTTGGGGCAAATAATTAAACTAAAGCTAACATTTAGTTTAATTATTAAACTAAATAATGCACTCTGCTAAGAGTCTACCTCATCTCACTCAGTTTGCTATGTGATGCACATTATATTTAATCTAATTTTAACACTGAGGAGCCTGAGAATTGGAGAGTTTAGGTAATTTGCCCTGGCCACACTGATGGTAAGTGCAAAGTCAAGATGAGCATCTGATTGACACCAGAGCCTCTGGCACTTTCACACATTGCTTAGAAGTAAAAATGGGGGCTATTAATAAGATACATCCTCACTTTGAAAGTCCTACACAGTTGCTTTATCTTGTGTTTAACTATTTCTTTTGTATATTTTTTCCAAAGTAACCACTGGCTACAATAAACCTATCCCCGATTTACATGAATTTTGATGACATTATTTTTACATCTTTTGTACAGTATATTATTTATTCATATTTCTGTCACTATTAATTTTACCTACTAATTACTTATTATGTCCCAGGCCTTTTACATTAATTGTCTCAAATTCTCAGAACAATTCTGCAAGGAATGTGGCTCTGAGAGGTTAAGTAACATGTTCATGCTCATGCAGCTAGGAAGTGGCAATGTGGCCATTTGAATGCCAGAGGCCATGATTTTTCTGTAATCTCATAGCTGAAGGGAGTCCCCAACAGGGCACCTGAATTAGAGCCACACTCACCCTGACTGCCAGACAGAAGGTGGAGGTGGGTGCCAGGGGAAGGAGAGTCTGTGTTTCTCTGGCAGACCATCCCAAGGTTGAACTTGGAAAACATTTTTCTTTCAGGCAGGTTGTTAAGCTCTGAAATTATTAACATAGCAACTGTACCTAAAATACAATTCCAGGTAGAAAAGCCTTTTTTGGCCTGGCCCTGAAACAAACCACTTTACAGATTATGAAATAAGAAGAGTCAGTGTTCCAAACAAGACACAAAAAACTTCACGGTAGGTTGGGCACTGGCTGTTCTGAAGCAAGGGTTTTACAGGAGCGCTTTTACCTACTTATATTGGACTGCAGCCTTCTTTCAGGATTAACCAATACCACTGCTTGTTTTCCCTGAGTACATGTCCTACCAATTTGCAACTGCATTTATAAAATGGCAGTTCAAAATCCAGAGAAACCTGTTTTCCAGAGATATTTTAGGAAGAAGGATTTGCACTGCTAATTATGGGGGGGCCTTTCTGCAATCGTTCAATTACCTATTGTAACTTTGATACTGATACAATCACAGTAACTTTATTTCAATCCCTTTCTACAAACAGGAAGCTGGATAAATCACCATTTTTCAGTGTTGATTTACATTGCTGCAGACATTGACGTATTTTTCCATCTGTATCAAGAGAATCCTGAAAATCTTAAAAGATCTAATAAAATAGAACCTAAATCAAATATGAAACTTAAGAACTAGTCAATCACAATACAAAAATATCAGACCTCCTTTCTCCTTCTTCTAAATTAAGTTTTCAAGTGAAAAGTTTCCACATTAGATAAAGTGAAGCTCTAAATGCCAGGTAACTACCGTGTTTCCCCGAAAATAAGACCGGGTCTTATATTAATTTTTGCTCCAACAATCTACATTTATTCATGTACAAAAATCTACATCTATTCAAACAGTCATGTCTGGCTGACGATCTTAACTGGGGCTTATGTTTGGGGTAGGGCTTATATTACGAGCATCCTGAAAAAACATGCTTGGGCTTATTTTCCAGTTAGGCCTGATTTTTGGTGAAACACAGTGTCTAGCATTTGACTTTTCTTCTCAGTCATGAATGGAACTTACCCATCAATGGTTAATTGCACACATGCTTTGAGTATGTTTGTGTGTACATAGGGATGCAGGGAATAAAGTAGCGCAAGCTTCATGATGCTCTCTCCACATTTTCTGCCTACTATCTCTTGGAACCAAGGGCCCCATTTTTAAGACAGTGGGTCAGACATTAGTGGAGTTTGTTGTTGTTGGTTTACTTCAAAGTATGTGTGTGCCAGGGGTGTTAGAAAAGGCAGATTCTTGGGCATCTCCACAGACCTACAACATCAGAACCTTTTGGGGGTCAGGTCCTGGAATTTGAATTTCTCCAGTTCCCAAGGTGATTCTTCTACACATTCAAGTTCGAGATCAGCAAAGAGAAGGCTCCGGAGCTAATAGGTCACAGACATTCTCAGGCTGGTTTTTTTTATAGGACACGAGAGATTATTACTCTGAACTGAAGAGATTGGGAAGCGCAATGGACTAACAGTAGGGGGTTTGAGGTTTTAATCTTTGTCATGAGTGTGTCTGTGACAAAGCAAATTAAGATTTCCTCCCTGGGTCTCTTTAGTCTGCATAATGAAGGGGTTGGGCTCCACCGCCCAAATCCTTCAAGGCTCCAGCGTCACAGAACCGAAGTCCACGCAACGCTGAACTGCTAAGGCCCAGAGTAGCAGAGCAGAGGTCAGCTCCACCGCCGCCCGCGCAACCACCTCCGGCGGGTTCGAGGTCTCGATTTAAAGGGCAAGAGACGGGCGAGGCTGCGCCGTCCCGCCAGCACCCGCCTCTCTCCCGGGGCTTCCTCTTCCCTCCCAAGTGACCGCGCGGATATGGACGCGGGAGCTCCCGGAGGGGACCGGATGCCATTACCCGAATGCGGCAGCGGGCCGTGCGAGGGGAACGTAGATTTCCGACTTCAGCGTGGAGAGGAGAAACCCCAGCCGCCGCGCGCTGCGGTTGCCCAGCGCCATCATCATAGACCCAGGTCGCGCCAGTGCGGGCAGCACGCATGCGCTGAGCCCTACAGGCCGCCCTGGGACCACCTCTCTGCCCGCGCCGCGTGGGAACACGCATGCGCCGGCCTCCCAGCAGCCATTGGCCCGCCTGCCTCAGCCCGGATACTTGGCCCAGTAGTCCGTTGGGTTCTTGCTGATCTTTGACAGGAACGCGACTCGCAGTGTCACGGGGACCTGGGCACAGATCCTCTTCTCTTGGGGTGCCAGGTCTAGCTCCTGAAGAGCACCTCCCCTTTGGCTCTGCCTTGCCTCCGCCTATGCGGGGTAACCTGGTAGTTCAGGGAGGCAAGGACAACCCCCTCCCCCCCAGGCGGGGCTCAAGAGGGATAGGTGGAGAACGGGGCTCTCAGTCTGGCTGCTAAGGTGGGAAGTGCATTTTCTTCCACTGATGGAATTTAATTTTTTTTTCTTCCTACCACCTCACACCCATTGGAATTGCTATTATCAACAACAACAACAAAAAAACCAAATTAATGTGTTGGCGAGGATGTGGGAGAATTGCATTGTTAGTGGGAATATAAAGTGGTGCAGTGGCTGTGGAAGATAGTACAGCAGTTACTCAAAAAATTAAACATAGAATTACTTAATGACCTGGCAATTCTACTTCTGGGTATATACCCAAAGGACTTGAAAACAGGCTCTCAAACTAATATTTATACGCCCATGTTCATAGCAGCATAATTCATAATAGCCAAAAAGTGGAAGCAACTCAAGTCTATCAATGAATGAAAGTATAAATAAAATGTGTACATATAATGGAATGTAGTTTTGTCTTAAAAAAGGAAATTCTGACATGCTACAATATGGATGAACCTTGAGGATATTATGCGCAGTGGAATAAGCCAGTTGCAAAAGGACAAATACTGGATGATTCCACTTATACGAGTATGAATTACCTAGAGTACTCAAATTCAGAGACAGAAAGTAGAATGGTGGTTGTCAGGGACTGGGGTTAGTGTTTAATGAGTACAGTTTCAGTTTTCCAAGATGAAAAAGCTCTGGAGTGCCGGGGACCGAGGGCCCCTCTAGGAGCTGTGAGGGAGAGGTTGGTGCAAGGTCGCACTCTCCTACTGGGCTTCAACAAGGCTGGCTCAGCACCGCAGCAAGCTGAGGTGGTTTCCCTGTACCCAGAGGTGGTTTCTATACATTGGTTGCAATCATCCTGCAGCTGATGCACAGAACGTTCTCTGCTCAAGGCTAATCTCCTCCCCTCAATAAGCAAGACTATATCAATAAACCATGGCTGCTAGACTGGGTCACTGTCCTCCCATCAGGAGACAGCTGTCCACCTAGCCCCTGCTTTCAAGTTTTTCTTTGTCTTTCTTCATCCTCCCATTGCCCCCATCAGGCCTGTTCGACTAGCTGTGCTGGACGCAGCGCTGGAGAAAAATAGTGTGATGGTAGCACAGCAGTGTGAATGCATTTAATGCCACTGACCTTTACACTTAAAAATGATTATGATGATAAATTGTGATGTGTATTTTACAATTAAATTTTTTTTTCTTCAACCATACAACTCAAGCTTTAGAAAGGTTATAAGCATCTGCAATTGACTATCCAGTGGACAAAAAAAACTACCTATTTAATTCTGACTACCATTATGCTTCTCCTTAACTGGAAATAACTGGCAGATTCATGTTTAGCCTTGACTTTAATTATTTGAGATAACAGCTTCCTTGCATATTTCATTATTTCTCCTCCACGAGACTCTTCCACTGTAATAGTCCTGTATGCACAGTGCTTTTAAGTGTTACAGCCATAGGAAGTTCTGTTATTTGCAGTCCTCAATGGCCCATTGGAGTTTCTTGAGCAGTAAAGGCAGGTTTGGCTTAAATATGGAATATGCAAAAAATATTTTTATTCTACTTTCAACATAAATCTATCACATCAAATTTCCTGCATAGAAGGAAAGAAAAAAAATATATATATTTCAGCTATCATTTGACTTTCACAAATCTTGAGGGGTCAAGATTTTTTTATTTTTCCCTGAAATATTGATTGGGATTTCTTATCAGGGTTAAAACTAATTGTCTGTATAATTTCAACACCAGTTATCCTATTGGTAAGCAAAATGGTAGCACTGTGAGGTTTTAGGTTACCTGTGTCACAATTTAAGTACACACTTGAGAACTTGTCTTTTATGTATAACACAGTGTGCAGTTTAAAAAATAACTACTATTTTTATGCCAGGCACCTTATAATGCATTATCTTACTTAAATCCTCACACCAATCTTATGCAGATGAGGAAATGGAGGCTGAGAGAGGTTAGGAAGCAGGCCCTAAGCATACAGGTGATGGGTGGCAGAGGAGAATTTAAGCCTGCTTCATTTTAAAACCCTGTACGTGGATTATTACATATTATAGAATTCTGTAGTAGCATTAGCCCTTCAGTGATTTCTTTGTGATCAGAGGCCTCTGAAATCTTGATCATATGAACACCTATTTACATTATAATTAGAAAAACTGTTCTCTACAAATAACACACATTAAAATGTTTAGTAAAATAGTATTTAAAACATTTTGTGATAAAGAACTCCTTCTCTTGTTCCTGAAGTCCTAACTTCACATTATGGACCCAAATGAAAGATTATAACCATAGCAACAAGGGGAAAATCTGCCAAGCAAGACTGTGAGAGCAGGAAGTGGGTCTTACCAGTAGCAACCTTAGGGTCTGAGTATCTTTTATTGGAACCAAGTATGGATACTTTTCTTTATCATTTTGTAGTCCGTGTCATCTCACTTACTTGGTTTCTGCCCAAGACTAGTGTTTGTGTGGTGCTTGGGCCTTGTACTGAAACTCCTCAGATATACATTTGACTCTTTTTAGCCACGTTTTTAGAGAGTGGGGTCTGAAGGAAACACCTCTAAGCCATGTTTGAAGGACAGCAGTGCTGCAGGCTCAGGGCAGTGAGCTTTTGTTCTGAGAGAGAAAATGCACTCCAGAAACTTCTCTTTTTATCATCAGCTTTCTCTCTCCTGCCAATAATAGCAGGCAGGTGGGAAGGGAGTATGTACAGGAACTGCCAACCTAAGTGGTCACGTCACAGTGGTGAATCCCAAACTGTCTCATTTATACAAACACACATCATTTCAATGGCTTATCTTTAAGGCACAAAATTTTACTTTTAAAAAGTCGATTAAAATACTTTCCATTTTTGCCTCTTAATAGTGATCATTCAGTCTCTTCAGAATTTAGAGATTTTACAACATCATTAGGAAAGAGGTACAGGGATACATTTAAGAAAGAAATCATCCAGCCCCCGCTAGCAAAGCCTGGGACCCTCCCCCCTCCAGTTTTCCTTTTGGTATACTTGTATGTGGTCTAATGCTGTGTGGCAACTACGCATCGAGCCTGAATATGCGTGAGTAGAGAACTGAGGTTCTTACTTTATAGCAGTGCCCTTCTCAACAGGGGCAATTTTCCTCTGCCGGGAAACATCTGGCAATGTCTAGAGACATTTTTTGTTTGTCACACTGGGGATGGGAGGAGGGGGAGAAGAGCACTACAGGCATCTAGTGGGTAAAGGCCAGGGTTGCTTCCAAACATCCAATGCACAGGACAGTCCCCACAACAAAGAATTATCCAGCTCAAGATGTTAATAGTGCTGAGGCTGAGAAATTCTGCTTTACAGTCCCACTTCAGGGGTGTGTCTATCTGCTGAGGCCAGAGGAGATTTAGAATCAGAACCAACAATACTGTTATCAACACACCAGACACTAGAATCTGTTCTGACAGCTAGATTGACCATACTGCACCCTTCTTTTCTTCCCTCCTGGGCAGGCTAAGCACAATGGCATACTCTCTATGTTAAGTAAGGTGTTGGCAGTGATGCTGGGTGACTCAGCTGGCTTCAGTCTTCCAGTCTTCTATTGGGTTGTTGGAAAAGTCATGACTTATTTTTTTCTATGTTTTTCGTTGCAAACATGCGTCATGACTTTTCCGACAACCCAATAGTTTCTTCAGTCATCCCTGAGTTTCACATGGGTTTTGAAAGGTTGTGTGCACAATTACCAGGCTCTAAAGCTGTCCTTTTTTTACATTATAGCTCACAGGAAAAAATGAAAATATTTCCCCAGTACCCTAGGGTAAACTGGGAGGCTGTTCAGCAGTGATCAGTCCTGAGGATCCAGTCATAGGGGTGTGGGGTAGTATTCCCTGCGTACCTGCTCCCTCTTCAAGGCACACAGGTTGGGAAAGTGCATAAAGTATCAGGATACTAGGAAAGAACTTAAAATCTAATCAAGAATTTTTGTAGTTGTCACAGTTAATAGCAATTTCTTGCAACAACTGCCTGGGAAATTCTGGTATTTTTGTTATCAATTTTTTCCCCCTTCTTACTATTCCTTAAAATCCCTTCAGTTAATTTATGGAGTGGAAATTGCATGCAATTCTTGAAGCCCGTAGTGACTGACATGGCATTTTGATACTGAAGTTAACAGACCCTATAATGAACTGTAGTTGTGATATAAAAAAAAAAACTATTTAAAGAGAACTTGGAATTCTTCTGTACTTCGGTTATAACAGGAGCTTATGTGGGGAAGAGAGCACAAAATAAGAAAGTTGATTTAGTTTATAGTCTCTGAGTTTTTTTGTTTGTTTATTTTCCCCACTCCAATAAAACTCCAGGAAACTGAATGAACAGCATAATTGAAGGTTATGGGATGAACAAATACTCTCTCTTCTTTCCCTTTCAAAACCCAATTAGACTTCTTTTTTGATTGGGGCTTGGCCATTAATAAATCTTCCTGTTTAGTCAGTTGTTTGCTGTAGATTTCTTTCCCATTCTCCAGCTATGAAATGCAGGAAATGATTTTTATGCAGACACAGAACCCATATCAGTGAGGAAGAATTCTGGATGATCTGAGGCAGCACACTTCCAGTGATTACTCACTAAGTGAGGACTTGACTTCATGCTGCCAAAGACCCTTCTAGACTTAGTTCTGGCTGATATGTATCAAAGAGTTCACAAGGTCTATTCTTGAACATTGGTAGAGAGAATAGGCCAGCTTTCCCACTGTGGCCCCCTTATTGCCTTCCCTCATTAGCCACTTTTGAAGCATCTGGTAAACCTTTTCTTTTAATCCATCCCGCTCATAGTCATGGTCAATTTCATCGATCTGAGATTCAGTGAAGCCTAGTTTACGGGCACAACTTTTCCAGCTCTTTCCCAGATTGTCCCTGACTGGGTCCAGGTGTTTATCAGTCAGACTAGTGGTATTACCTGCCAGAAAGAAAAGAGAAGAAGGCATCAAGCTGTAACCCATTTGAATATTATAGCTTCAAAAGCCTGTATAAAGTGAATACCTTGAGTACAGTGAAAAAGATAACTTCTTAATTATATAGTTGTTGACTCACTGAATAATACTCTACATGTCTACTAGCCCACTGGAGTCTTTGTGAAATAGGGAACCTCTTCCTCCTAGCAGATGCATCTCAGAACCACAGCTGATGGCTTTGGGAACAAAACCCGTGCCTGACTGCTAGGCTGTTTTATACAACCTTAGCCAGCATCCCTGTTCTTATTAGACCTTTCTAATGTAAAGGGGGAAAACACCGCATTTGTTCCTTTTGGGTATTTTCCACTTACACCAGAGTTAAGGTCACTCAGCTCCTGGTCCCCATTCACCCAACAGTTCACTTTCCTCTTACTTAATCAAGGAAAATAAGACCATCAGGTGTGAACCTAGTCAATTACAATGCCTTCCTTTGTCTTTTAAGGGGTGAGGCATCTATACGCTTCAAGGTCTATTTTTGGACTCATCCCACCCCGGCCCCAACTGCTGTCCTCTCTTCTCTTATCGCCAAAACCTTTCTTCCTATTGGTTCCTTCCCCTTAGGCTTTTGTAAAAATAAAAGGAAACAAAAGTACAAAATAACCACCACAAACAAACCATATTCCTTGATCCTCATCCTACCTCAGTAAGCTGAATGTAAGGAAAAAGGTATCTCATTTTTGCCCCCTCAGCTCCCATTCTTTCCTCAGCTCCCCACAATGCAGCTTTTATCATCACCGTTGGACGTCAGCAGTCCAAAAACCTCCCAAGATAATTCATACCTTTTTGGGAGAGAAAACCCTAGGTTTCATCAGATTCTCAAAGATGCCCTTGTCTCCCCCTAATCTGGAACCTCCATTCTAGGTATTTGAAAGACTATCCTTCAAATGGGCTAGACCAGGGATTGGCAAACTCCGGCCTATGGACCAAATCAGGCCCATAGGCCCGATTTTTGTTTCTGTAAACAAAGTTTGATTGGAGTACAGCCATCTGTGTACATATTGTCTGTGGCTGCTATTGCACTACAATGTGAGTTGAGTAGTTGTAATGGAGATCTCAGGGCCAGCAAAGCCTAAAGTATTTACTATCTGGACCTTGACAGAAAAAAATTGCCAATCCTAGGGTTAATCAGAAATCTGCGTCCTTACATCACATTGTTTGGGCCTCATGACTGCTTTTCCCAGGCTGTGTTTTGGGATTAATATTATGAGCCTGTATAGTGGAATCCTGTAAGAGAAAGCCTTCATTTTTATTACAGAGGTGCTGTTGAGGGCATAGTCTCCTATTGTTTACAGAATTCCTTTTCATGAGGACCTGAGGGAGCTCTCTCTCCTAGGTCTGAGTAGTAATATTAATGAATTAATGATGATGACTATGATAATTTAATACTATTATAGATCTTACTATGTGCCAATATTCTAAGCTCTTTATACATATTGACTCATTTAATTTTCACAACAAATCCATGAATTATATATTGTAATTATCCCCATATTAAACATAAATTATAAGGAAATTTTATGGAAATTACAGACATATTTTACAGAGGAACCATGGTACAACTTTCAGGGAGAATAATCAGAGAAATTTTAGGATTCCACTACATCCCTTTCAACAAATAAGAAAGTTCAAGGTTGCTGTATAGATAATGGGTCCTTAAAGGGCATGTTACCAAAGATATCTAGGTACTTAGAAGCTGGCTCTTCTTTCAAGTTCATGTACGTGCTGTCCAGTGACCACGAATTCATTCTACCAATCTCCATATGATTATTATCTCCAATCTGAACGCCGGTACTGTTGTATATGGAACATCTTACAGATTCATCTGAGTAGAAGGAAACACAGAAGTAAATACATCTAAAAGGAAAGTAAGATAAAAAATACAAATGGTAAAGAGGAAGGGCTTTAATCCAAATGTTTAAGTTAAATTATTTATCCTATGCCAGCCTGTAAAATTTTCTTTTTTAAAATGTGGCTGAATAACCTTGCATTCATTAGGATGACTACTTTCAAAAAGACAGAAAATAACAAATTTTGACAAGGATGTAGAACAACAGGAACCTTTGTGCGATTCTGGTAGGAATACAAAGTGGTACAGCCACTGTGGAAAACAGTATGGCGGTTCCTCCAAAAATTAAAAATAGAATTACCATATGATCCAGTAATTTCATGTCTGAGTGTATATCCCAAAGAATTGAAAGCAGAGTCTCAAATAGGTATTTATATACCCATACTCATAGCAGCATTATTCACAACAGCCAAAAAGTAGAAGCCACTCAAGTGTCCATCAACAGATGAATGGATAAACAAAATGTGATATATACATACAATGGAATATCATTCAGCCTTAAAAAGGAAGGAAATTCTGACACATGCTGCAACATGGATGAAACTTTAGGACACTGTGCTAAGTGAAGTAAGCAAGACACAAAAGGACAAAAATACTATATGATTCTACTTTCTGCGGTACGTCTAGTATTAGGTTGGTGCAAACGTAATTGCAGTTTTTGCATTGTTGAAATTTGCCTTTGATATTGGAATACATTCTTAAATAAATGTGGTTATATTATACTGGGTTGTCGGAAAAGCCATGACGCATTTTTGCAATGAAAAACATAGAAAAAATACGTCATGACTTTTCCGACAACCCAATACATCATTTTAATGAGAATTTCTCGCTTTATTTTTTTTTGCTAATGACATTACATGCTGTTTATTTTACATGTGTTTCAAACCATGGAAATGATGTCAGATAAAAAGGAAATTCGAGCGATTTTCTTATTCGAGTTCAAAATGGGTCATAAAGCAGTGGCAACAACTTGCAACATCAACAATACATTCAGCCCAGGAACTGCTAACAAACATACAGTGCAGTGGTGGTTCAAGAAGTTTTGTGAAAGAGATGAGAGCCTTGAGGACGAAGAGCATAATGGCCAGCCATCAGAAGTTGACAACGACCAATTGAGAGCAATCATCGAAGCTGATCCTCTTACAACTACATGAGAAGTTGCCAAAGAATTCAATGTGGACCATTTTACGGTTGTTTGGCATTTGAAGCAAATTGGAAAGGTGAAAAAGCTCGATAAGTAGGTGTCTCATGAGCTGACCACAAATAAAAAAAAAATCGTTTTGGGCCGGCCGAGTGACTCAGTTGATTAAGAGCTTGCTCAAGAGTTTGAGCTCTGAACAACAGAGGTTCAATTCCCGGCCTGAGCTGAGCTGCCACTAGCTGCCAACAGGTGGCAGGATGGCTCAGCTAAAAAAAAAAAAAATCGTCATTTTGAAGTTTCCTCTTCTCTTATTCTACACAACAACAATGAATCATTTCTCGATCAGATTGTGAAGTGCGACAAAAGTGGATTTTATACGACAACCGGGGACGACAAGTTCAATGGTTGGACCAAGAAGAAGCTCCAAAGCACTTCCCAAAGCCAAACCTGCACCAAAAAAGGGTCATGTTTGGTGGTCTGCTGCCTGTCTGATCCACTATAGCTTTCTGAATCCCGGCGAAACCATTACATCTGAGAAGCATGTTCAGCAAATTGATAAGATGCACTGAAAACTGCAACACCTGCAGCTGGCATTGGTCAACAGAAAGGGCCCAATTCTTCTCCACGACAATGCCTGACTACAACCAACGCTTCAAAAGTTGAAAGAATTGGGCTACGAAGTTTTGCCTCATCCGTCATATTCACCTGACCTCTCACCAACTGACTACCACTTCTTCAAGCATCTCAACAACTTTTTGCAGGGAAAACACTTCCACAACCAGCAGGATGCAGAAAATGCTTTCCAAAAGTTCATCAAATCCCGAAGCATGGATTTTTATGCTACAGGAATAAAGAAAATTATTTCTTGTTGGCAAAAATGTGTTAATTGCAATGGTTCCTATTTTGATTAATAAAGATGTGTCTGAGCCTAGTCATAATGATTTAAAATTCACAGTCCGAAACCGCAATTACTTTTGCACCAACATAATAATTAAATTCATGGTCACAGAAAGTAGAAAGGTTGGTTGCCAGAGGCTGGAAGGAGAAAGGAGAATGGGGAGTTATTGTCTAATGAGTACAGAGTTTCATTTTGGGAAAAAGAAAAGCGTTTTGGAGATGAATGATGGTGGACAATGCGGTTTTCATCACAAATTGGTAGTCTTTGGCCTATATTAAGTAAGAAATAAACATATCCAAGACTTATTTCTTACCTTCAGAAAGCTGCAAGCAAATAAAAGAATACAAGCAAATACCTTCACTTGCCTCAGAGATTGGGTATAATGGGACTGTTGTGATCCAAATTAGAGTGGAAGATGCTTACCAGTTACAAGAACCTGTAAAAACCAACATTTTAGGCAACCGCAATAAATCCTACCCAAACTGAAATATGCCCAGGCCAAGGGGTCTGATGGAAACTTCCATGGTGGCAAGTTGCATCTGGCAGCTGAAGACTCTGAACAACTTGCCCTTTGTTACCTATGGACACCAAAAGAGCTGATGGCTGTTTTATTTTCAGAAAAAAATTTTAAAACGATAAGATTGTGACTGAAAGGCCTGTTTACCTCTTGATGGAAAGGAGACAAATGGAATGGTGGGTGTGTTTCCTGGTAGGTTGGTCTCAGGTACTGGAGTTTTAGGCAGGCTTGACATCTGGCTTGGATTTGGTCCATTACAAACTCTGGAACCTACTGTTTGTAGATCCAATGGTCTTGTTCTAAAACCATGTGTACCAAATAATGCATTGTTCCAGTATAGTACTTGGGGTTGGCTGGTCAGCCCAGTTGGTTGGTGTACTGCATTACCATGAGTAGTTGCACTGGTAGAAGCAAGGCCTTTTATTCCTGGGTTCTGAACATTCTCATAAGGTCTCGGCTGTGCAAAAGGGTCATGGGAGACCCGTCGTCTCCTTTCCTCCTCTCTACTGTAAGCCACATTCTGTCTGGGCTGCTGTTTTGTCTGCCTGTCCATGCGGCTGCCAAAAAGATGGTAGTTGGCCTCATCCTGGAGTTTATTCTGCAGGCTGGGCTCATTTTCCTCCTGCTGGTGCTCTGGGGAGGGATCAAACCAGGACTCCTCCACGGGACCCATCCCGAGTCCCTGTGAACTGTGTAGAGAACCCGGCTGTTCTGTGGCTGGGAAGAAATGATTGACACTGGAGAGAGTTTCATAAAATATTAAAAAGTAAAATGAAACCTAAGCCCCATAATAAATCTGTGCCTCAGAGTAACATACTGAAAACGTTGAAAACAAGTAAAAAGCATTTACTAGATGGCCCTCTTCCTTAATACGTAATAAGTAAGAGCCCCCTGCCTGGCAGTGAAAGAGCACTAGGGAAATTATAAGCAACAGAAAAATGGGTGTCGCAGGAATGACCATGGAAGAAGGGGACTTGTGTTGCAGCAGGGAAGGTGGTTGTCTCCTTGGTGTGAGGCAGGGTTGGAAAATATGAGCAGGTTTGTGCTAATCACGTTCCATGGGTTCTTTCATTATTTAAAAGCCCTATAAGAGTAGGAGCAATTATGATTTGATGATGAGGTTTAAGAGGTTAAGTGATTTTTCCCAGAACAGATAGCTAATAAGTGGCTTCCACATCCTATACTCTGCCTTCCCTTTAGTTATAAGGAAAAAAAGCATCCCTGCTTGAATCTGAGACTGGCCTCTCTGCTTGTATTCTGGATCTAGTCATCCCTGAACTTCTCAAGGACTTTGCTCCCATATATGTCCCCTTCTTTTTCCTGAACCATCACTTCCTCCCTATCAGATATAGTAGGACTCTTATATTCAGGATACTGTATGATTTTGGTGAACTCCATGTTACTTAATATTTCAAATATATGAATCTTGACTCCCGAATGTGTCATAAATTCCTTTAAGGCAGGTGTTCAATTTTATAGCTTCTTGTTTCTCATATGGTTGTGAATAGTATTTTAGAGTGAACAAGTGAGCAAACAAATAAGTGAATAAATATATTTTCAATCATAGTATAAGCTACCTGAATTTGACCTGCTTGGAGGAATTGCTACACAGTCCATCTGGAGAGACTGCATTCTCTTCACCATTTCATTTTGGCAAGGATACTCTTTCTATAATAAAGAGCATAAATACACACGTTAGTAAACAGCAGAAATAGTTCCAGAAAATTATTACAAGACTGAATCTTTTCAGAAGGTAGAAATTTCATATAGCTCTTATAAGCCATAACTATTTTTTAAAAGTAAAATGTTCCTCCCAAAGAGCCAAACAATCTTTAAAAAGAAGAACAAGTTGGAGGGCTCACACTTTCTGATTTCAAAACTCACTACAAAGCTACAGTAATCAAAAAAGTATAGTGTGGCCTAAGGACACACATATAGACCAACAGAACATAATGGAGAACCCAGAAATAAACCCTTGCATAAATGGGCAATTGATTTTTGACAAGGGTGTCAAGATCTTTCAATGGGGGTTCACTGCATTTCCACCTGTAAAAGAATGAAGTCAGATCCTTACCTTTCAACATATACAAAAATTAACTCAAAATGGATCAAGGACCTAAGGTAAAACTATACATAGTTTTAAAAGAAAACATGGGGGGAAGCTTCAAGACATTGGATTTGACAATAATTTCTTGGATATGGCACCAAAAGCATAGGCAACAAAATAAAAATAAACTGGCCTACATCAAAATTAAAACCTTCTGTGCATCAAAGGACACTATCAAGAGAGTGAAAAGACAACCCATTGAAAAAAGGAAAAAAAAAAAAAAAAGGAAAAAAAGTATTTACAAATCATATACATCTGATAAGGGATGAATATCCTGATTATATAAAGAATTTTTAAAAGTCAACAACAAAAACAGACAACCCAATTCAAAAATGGACTAAGGACTTAAACAGACATTTCTCCAAATAAAATATACAAATGACCAATAAGTACATGAAAAGATGCTTAACTTCATTAGCCATTAGGAAATGCAAATCAAACCCACCATGAGATATATACCACTTCACACTCATTAGAATGACTATTATCAGAAAAACAAAACAAAACCCAGAATATGAAAAGCGTTGGTGAGGACAGAGAAACTGGAATCCTTGTGCATTGATGGTGGGAATGTAAAATGGTGCAGCCACTGTGGAAAACAGTTTGATGGTTCCTCAAAAAGTTAAACATAGAATTATCATACAATCCAAAGTTCCACTGCTGGGTATATACCTAAAAGAACTGAAAGCAAGGGATTCAAAAAGGTACTTTGGTATACAGCATTATTCGTTCTAGATAAAAGGTGGAAACAAGCCAAGTGTCCATCAACAGCTAAATGAATAATCAAAATGTGATATATAAATACAATGAAATATTATTCAGCCTTAAAGAGGGATAAAGTTCTGATACATGTTAGAAAATGGATGAACCTTGAAAACATTATGGCTAAGTGAAATATGCTAGATGCAAAACGACAAATAATGTATGATCCCATGTCTATGATGTACCTAGAATAGGCAAATTCATAGAGACAGGAAGTAGAACAGAGGTAACCAGGAGCTGGGGAGAGAAAGGAATGGGGAGTTGTTGAATGGGTACAAAGTTTCTGTTTTGGATTTTTAAAAAATGGAAATAGATACTGGTAATGGTTGCACAAAAATGTAAATGTATTTAATGCCACTGAATTTTACACTTAAAAATGGTTACGATGGTAAATTTTATGTTATGTCTCTTTTATCACAATAAAAAAAAAGAAAAGGGAAGTTTTTCCCCTATAAAAGTAATAATACTAATTATAAAAAATATAGAAAATGTAGGAAATTTATTTTAAAAGAAAGAAATATACACATAGTGCCTTATTTTAAAGAAAAAAATTAACATTTTGGTATTTCCTTCAAGTTTTTTTTTCCTAGTTATATTTGCATTTTGCTCCTAACAGCTTGCCTGCTACATAGGTAGGTGGTCAAAAATATTCACTGAATGAACATGAGTGATTTTGGGGGAGAGTGACAGAGGATATTAATTATGTCCATGGTTTGTAGCATTTTGTATATTGCTTTTTATTTAACATAAGCATTTTTAAGTTATTTTAATTTTATATTATAAAAGCAAATGTTTTCTTTTTATAGTTATTTATTACACAAAATATATAAGTACAAATTCCTTTTAAAAGACTCAAACTGTGCAGAATCACACAGAGGGACACTTTAAAGTTGTTCCTTGCAACTCCCACTCTCTTCCATTCCCTAGAGGTAATCCTTATCCAGAGTATGTTGTGCATCCTTTTAGTCTCTCTAGGTATCTGTGTATATATTCTGGAAGTATACAAATGTGTATATATTTAAGATCAAAAGGATCACAATCTAAGTATTGTTTTGACTTAATTTCTCACTAATAGGTTTTGAAGATCTTTCCATATCATTGTATGTTAGTTTCTACCTCTTTTAAATGGCTATACAGCCTTCTGTAGTTTCGCTGATTCAATTATTTAGTATATCTACTTAGGAACATTTGGGTCATTTCCAATTTTTCACTCTCAAAAACTAAGATGCAAAGAACTCCTGAAGCTAAATCTTTGAACATACATGTGAGTAGGATCGATTACTGAAGAGTAGAATCGCTGCAAACGTCTTGCATCTAAAAGTTTGATACATGCATTATCATTCAATAAACTTCATAAATTCACACTCTTAACCAATACTGCATTAGACTGCCTGTTATTCTGTGTTTTCACCAACACTTGATATTACCAATCTTTCAAAAATGTGAATCTAACAGATGAAAAATTATCATCAGTTCACTTTGCTTCTGCGTTAATGAGGTCAAGTATCTTTTCCAACCTTCATTGTCTATAGATTCATTGTGCTTATATTTTATTCAGGATTTTCACATCTGTATTAAGTGAGATTGGTCTGTAATTTTCCTTTTATCTTGTTTTTCAGGTTTGGGAATTAAAAATATGCTAGTCTCATAAAATGAGTCTGAAAGAGTTCCCTCTATTATCTGGACAAATTTTTATAAGATTGGGATATTTGTTCATTGAATATTTAGTAGAAATAACTAATGAAGCTATGTGTCAAATTTTCTTTGTGGGAAGAATTTTCATCACGGATTCAATCTCTTTTAATGGTTACAGGAATATTCAGGTTTTTAAACTCTGAGTCAGTTTTGCTAAGTTATACTTTTTTCTAGTCATTTGCCATTTTATCAAAGTTTTAAAATTAATTAGCAAAAAAATTGTTCACAATATCCCTTAATACTATTTTGATGTCTACAGGAGCTGTAGTGATGCCTCTTCATTTATTATTTCAGTCTCTGTTTCTCTTGACCAGTCTCAGTTGATTTTATTAGCCTTTCCAAAGAACCAACATTTAACTTTCAGATCCTCTATTAACTGTTTTCTATGCCACTAATTTATGCTCTTCTCTTATTATTTACTGCTTTCTATTTGCTCTAGATTTATTTTGCTATCTTCTCCAGATGAATGCTTGCCTAATTCATTTTCAGCTTTTCATATCCATATCTATATCTATATCTGTGTATATATATTTAAATGTAAATATATATACACACATATACATATACACACACATATATGAACGACTATACTACACTAGTAACTATTTCTTTGCAAAAAGCATTCTATACATTTTAATACGTAGTGTTTTTGTTAGCATTCAGTTCCAAATATTTTCTAAATTCCATTATTAGTATTATTTTTTTAACTAAAGCGTATTGAAAAGTGTATTCCTTAACTTCTAACCATGTGGGATTTTCTAATTATCTTTTTTTAAAATTATTTTTTATTGTGAAATATACATTTTTTAGAATTAGTTTCAGCTGTACAACACAGTGCAATAGTTATACTTTTTACCCCTCGAGGTGACAACCCC
>NW_017731879.1:1204935-1228001 GCF_001890085.2 Hipposideros armiger
GAAATGCCCATCAGTAGATGACTGGATTAAGAAACTGTGGTACATTTATACAATGGAGTATTACTCTGCTATAAAGAAGAATGAAATCGTACTATTTGGGACAATATGGATGGACTTAGAGACTATTATGTTAAATGAAATAAGTCTAATTATCTTCTAAGATTAATTTCTAGCATAATTGAAATGTATTTGGAGAACATTCTTTATATGATTATAATCCTTCAAATTGGTTGAAACTTGTTTTATTTCCCAGTACACCATCAACTTTTGAAAATGTTCTATATGTTTTTGAAAAGCCTTTAAAGGTAAGTATTCTGCAGTTATTAGGTGCAGTGTTTTATACATTTCCATTAGGTCAAATGTGTTAATTATGTTCTTCAAATTTTCTATATCCTTACTGATTTTTTATGTTTATTCTATCAATTAAAGAGAAATTTGTATTAAAATCTCCAATTATGATTATGGATTTGTCTATGAGTATTTCTTATTTGAGTTCTGTCAATTTTTGCTTTGTACATTTTGAGGCTACGTTGTTATGGGCATATACATATTTAAAGCTATTATTAGCATCCTTGTGAATTGAACCTTTTGTCATTATAAAATATTACTGATTATTTTTTGCCTTAGTAACTATCTTTAATATGTCCTTTTGGTTGCTTTCTTGGTTTGCATTAGATATCTCTTTTATAGTGGAAAAGTTTGGCAATCCTTGACTGTCTAATTTCTTTTCCTTTTTTTGTATTTTAAAATTTCTGTTTGCCTCACTGTTTTATTTACTGTAGTTTTCCTTTCATAATTCTAGCAGTATGTTGCTGTAAGACTTATGACAGTAGCTTGTTTCCTGAGTGTGTATGTAGGGAAAGTTTCCGTTTCTCTTTGTTGGCTAGCTAACAGTCTTTGACATACCTCTCTGACCCCCGGCATCACTCACTGCTTCAGCCCGAGGCAGATGCTGCTCCCATTTGTTGCTTAGGGAATTAGCGGGAGGAGCCAACTTTTATGAATGGCACAACTATGGATCCCAAATGACCCTCCCTGTCAATGTCCTAGGTAACCATGCTATTTCTTCTGTACACTGACTCAAGACTTGCTTCTCTAGTACTTCTTCAGCATTATGTTTTGGGTTAGCTTTTCTTTTTCTGTTATATGTCTCAGAAAATATAACTCTGTTGGCATTCTATCTTTCAAGAATTCCTCAAAATGACTGATCCACCTAGGATACTTTCCATTCTATTCCAGAGAAGTTGTGATTTTGTTTTTATTTTGCTGTGTATATTTTCTCTCATTTCATTAGTTTTGAAGGAGGAATGGGTCCAGTATGCCAAGTTGATGTTATCTGCATAAAATTGCTAATTTTGTTTTATGTGGTTATGAAGCTAGTTTACCTCAAATCTCCTTAACAAATTATATTGCTATGGTTTTCATAATTGAAAATACATATGCTTTGACATGTTAACATTTTTAGCATCTGCTATATTACCTACCTTTAAACTTTTCACATCCTCTTCTACAAATTCTTCTAATTGACTTGAATAAAAAGGCCTAAATTTGTCTTCAATGCCTACATAAGAAAAATAGTGCTTTAAATTTCTTAGATATTTTCTAAAATAAAATTAAAATATGAATAATCTATTATCTTTGAATTACTTACCTTTATCTGTGGACAAAGCAGTAAAATAAAAACGTACATGCTAAATCACTGACTTCCATGTAAAGACTAACAAGATTAATAACCTGGTAGCCAGAACAAGGAAGAAGACAACACTGGAAACCAAGGGCTCCTGCCTAATAGCATGCAGTTTCTCTGGCTGCAGCACAAAGCCTTTCTCATATGAGTTAATCTCCCAATGAACAAGGATGGGTGGCTCTTTGTTTCTGTCCCTCTGGCATCAGATTTATTACAGGATAGAATACTTAGAATAAGGATTTGGTATAAAGAGCTAGAACTGCTGGCCTTAAAAAAAAAAAGGCAACTTCCACTTTCAGGAAGATAGAATAGACAAAGTTTTCCATATTTCTCCCACTACATACAACAAGAACCCCTAGATATTACATATAAAAGAAATATAAGGAGACTATGAAAGGAGGCAAGACAAAGGCAGACCAGCTAGGGACTCGGATCTGAAGCAAGACATGGCGGTGAGTTCACTGGGTTTTCTTTTTGCCTCATAGATCCCAGACTTAGACCTGAAGAAGCTGGCAACCCAACAACAATAACAAAAACAACAAAAACCTGCTCTTTCTAGCCAGAGGACTAAGCAAGGGGCAGGCTAGCATGACAGAAAACCTTTAGTCAATAACCACACTCCAGCCAAATGACACAAAAAACTGTTGCTCCACCTCCACCACTACCAGCAAAGGCTGAGTGTGAGCAGAGACTTCCAACCTCGTGAGAGACAGTAAGGTGCCCCAACACCCCCACCAGGGTAATGTCAGAGAGGGCCAAATATGAAGCCAGGAATTTCCTTCCTCCCAGATGGCAATGAGTCCCTCCACTCCTGTGGTGTCAGTGCACTACAAGAGCAGACTAGACTTGCAACCTCACCTTGCAAGAACAAAATGACCCTCTGTCATCCCAATGGGGATGTGTCACAAGAGGCCTACCAAGTGGGGAGTCAGGACTTTCACCTCCAATGCAGGGTTCATGAAGACCATGTGGATTCCACTGGAACTCTTACCCTTAAGCAGTAGTAACAAGGAGCCCCCTCCACCTCAGGTGTCAAGAGGGCCAAGTGGGGAACCTGGACTTCCCTCAACCTGGCACTAACAAGGTGTCAAAACCATTCCACTGCCAAAACCAAGTCAGATAAAGCCAGCTATAACAGACGGCTTAAAGAAGATCTAGAATCTCATAACTTGGTAAAAAAAAAAAAAAAAAAAGCATAAGTTTCAATAGAAAAATCACTCATCATACCAAGAACCAGGAAGATCTCAAACAATGAAAGACAATCAATACATGCCAACACTGAAATGACAGAGATGTTAGAAGTACCTGTCAGAGATTTTTAAACAGCCATGCTAAAAATGCTTCAATAATCAATTTTGAATAAATTTGAAACAAATGAAAAAAATAGAAAGCCTCAACAAAGAAACAGAAGATATAAAAGAGATTTCAATGAAATTTTAAAACTGAAAAATACAATAAACCAAAATAAAAAGTTCAGTGGATGAACTCAAAAGTAGAATGGAGGGCGCACAGGAATGTTGGTGAAGTGAAAGACAGAACTATAGAAATGACCCATTCTGATCCAGAGACAGAAATAAATTGAGAAAAAAAAATGTACAGCACCTCAGGGACATGTGGGACTATAACAAAAGATCTAGTATTTCTGTCATCAGAATTTCAGAAGGAAAGGAAAAAGGAAAGTGAGGCTGAAAAAGTACTCTAAGAAATAATGGCTGAAAACATACAAATGTGACAAGGGACACAAACTTATGGATTCAAAAAGCTGAGCTCAAACAGAATAAACCCAAAGAAATCCATAACAAGACAAATAATAATTAAACTTCTAAAAACTAAAGACAAAGAAAAAAATCTTGAAAGCAGCCAGAGAAAACTAATACCTAGAAGGGAAAAAACAAAAACAAAAACTATTAGAATGACAGAGGATTTCTCAACTGAAGCCACAGAGTTCAGAGGAAGTGGCATAATATTTTTTAAGTGTTGAAAGAAAAGAACTATCAACCCAGAATCCTACACCCAGCAAAAATTATACTTCAGGAATGAAAGGGAGATTAAGACATTCTCAAATGAAGACATACTAAGAGAGTTTGTTCCCAGCAGACACATAATAAGAGAATGGCTAAAGGAAGTTCTCTAAACAAAAAGGAAATGTTCACAGAAGACACCTTGGAATGTCAGGGAGAAAGAAAGAAAACATGTGATATGATAGAAAAAATAAATATTTGGTCTTTTCGCCAGGTTTGGTTGGCTTTGGGCAGGGAGCTCCCCAAATCCCTGGAATCTCCTAAATGATAAGAATATTTTTTGTATGGTAATGACATGGCTTCTGGCTGGAGGAGTTGGGGGGTGAGGGAAGGCTAGATAGTTTCAAAATGGAAGCTAGTCTCCAGAAATGCTTAGCCATGATTACAGAGTTGGAACTCTCAGTAACACCCCCTGACCGCCAGGGAGGGGAAAGGGGCTGGAGAGAGTTCTGTGGCATCCCCCTCCACTGATACATTGCTTTATGCATCTCTTCCATTTGGCTGTTCCTGAGTTGTATCCTTTATAATACACTAGTAAATGTAAGTCAACTGTTTTCCTCAGTTATGTGAGATGTTCCAGTGAGTTATCAAAACTTAGGGGGTGTTGTGAGGTCGCCTGAATTTGTGTTCAGCTGCACAGAAGTGTGGGTTGCCTGGGCACCATATCTGCATCTGATGCCTGCTATGGGGACAATCTTGCAGCAGGACTGAACCCTTAAACTTGTGGAATCTGTCAATAACTCTGGGTAGTTAACGTCAGAATTCAACTGAATTCTAGGATACCCAGTTAGTGAAACATTTGGTATCAGATATAGTATTAGAAAAAAGATAACAGAATACAGCAACCAAAAATATGGGTAAATACAATAGGCTTTCTTTCTCTTCTTGCATTTTCTAAACTATGATTGACAGTTGAAGCAAAACTGTAGCATTCTCTGATGTGTTCTAAATATTTGTAGAGGAAATATTTAAGGCAATTATATATGAGAAGGTAAAGAGAAGTAATGATAGTAAACTTTTTATACTTCACTAAAACTGGTAAAATAATGACATCAGTAGACTGTGATAAATTATGTATAGATTATATAACACCTACAGCATCCATTAGAAACACCACACTTAAAAATACTATAGATAAGTCAAAATGAAATTCTAAAAAGTATTCAAGAACCCACAGGAAGGCTGGAAAAAGAAAATAGAAATGAAAAACAGAAAGAACAAACAAAAAATTAAAATGGAAAACATGAGCCCTAACATATCAATAATTACATTAAATATAAATTATCTAAAAACAATAATTAAAAGACAGAGATTGGCAGAATAGATTATTTTTTTAAAAAATGACCCAACTATATGCCGTCATAAGAAACTCACATCACATATAATGATTATAGGCAGCTTAATATAAAAAGGTGAGAAAAGATATATCATGTAAATATTAATAAAAGGAAAACAGGGTAGGTGTATTAACATCCAATAAATGGACTCAGAGCAAAAAGGATTACTAGAGACAGAAAAGGATATTTTATATGATGAAAGGATCAATCCATCAAGACATAGCAATCCTAAATGTATATGCACCCAACAACAGAGATGCAAAATATATAAAGCTAAAGAAAATAGAAGACAGAACTAAAAGCGGAAATAGATAAATTCACAATTAGAGCTGGATATTTGATCACCTCTCTCAAACAATTGAAAAAACACAGAAAATCCGTGAAGACACAGAACTCAACAACACTATCAACTAGCAGGATCTAACTGAGATGTATAGAATACTCTACCAACAACAGCTGAATACGCATTCAAGTGCCCACAGAAAACATATCAAGATACACCATAGCCAGGGCCACAAAATAAACCTCAACAATTTCTTTTATTTGTTTCAGGTGTATAAAGCAATGTAATAGACATTTATACCCCTCACAAAGTTATAACCCCCCCAATCTGTTACCCCTCTGACATCGTATATAGCTATATATACCATTGACTATAACCTCAACAATTTTTAAAGAACTGAAACATACACATTGTGTTTTCCAACTATAATGAAATCAAACCAGAAATCAATAACAGAAAGATAACAGGAAAATGTTCAAACTCTTGGAAACTTACCAACACACTTTTAAGTAATATATAGGTCAAAGAGAAAGTCTCAAGAAAAATTAAAAAATTGCATTGAAGTGAATGAAAAGACAACATATCAAAATTAATGGGACACAGCTAAAGCAGGGCTGAGAAGGGAATTTAAGGCATCACACACATTAGAAAAGAGAAAAGGGAGCTGGCCGAGTGGCTCACTTGGTTAAGAGTTATCTTAAGAGCATGAGTTCTGAGCAACAGGGCCACCGGTTCAATTTCCACATGGGCCAGTGACGCTGTGCCTGAGCTGAGCTGCCGCAGAGCTGCCAACAGGAGGCAGGATGGCTCAGCTGGTAAGAGCACATGCTCCTAACAACAAAACTGCCTGTTCGATGGTGGGCTACGCCCTGCCGCAACTAAGACTGAACTCGCCACCTTGAGCTGAGCTGCCACCCGAATGGCTCAGTGGATAGAGCGTGCGCTCTTAACAATAAGGCTGCTGGTTCAACTCCCCCATGGGATGGTGGCTATGCCCACCCGCAACTAAGACTGAACTCGCCACCTTGAGCTGAGCTGCCACCCGAATGGCTCAGTGGATAGAGCATGCGCTCTTAACAATAAGGCTGCTGGTTCGACTCCCCCATGGGATGGTGGCTATGCCCACCCGCAACTAAGACTGAACTCGCCACCTTGAGCTGAGCTGCCAACCAAATGGCTCAGTGGATACAGCGCATGCCCTTAACAACAAGGCTGCTGGTTCGACTCCTGCATGGGATGGTGGCTACAAACACCCGCAACTAAGACTGAACACAGCACCTTGAGCTTAGAGGCTACAAGCTGCAGCTGGGCAGCCAGATGGCAACTGGCGCCCTCCACAACTAAGACTGAAGAACAACAACTTGGCTGGTCCCCCTCCGCAATTCCCCAACACTGTTCCCCTCCCCCAATTGCTCAATTTAAAAAAAAAAAGAGAAAAGTTCTCAAATCAAAATCAGTAATCTAAGTTCCCACTTCAAGAACCAAAAAAACAAAAACAAAAAATACAAAAGCAAGTAGAAGAAAGGAAATAAGCAAGATCAGGAATCAATGAAATAAACACATTAAAAAAAGAAAGAAAGAAAATCAAAAGATCAATAAAATTGATAAACCTCTAAGAGGACTGACAAAGAAAAACAGAAAACACAAATTACCAGTATCAGAAATGAAACAGGGGCTATCACTACAGACACTGCAGATATCTAAAGGATAATAAGGGACACTACAAACAACTACACATATAAATTTGAGAACTTAGATGAAATACACCATTTTCTCAAAAAATACATACTACCACAACTACTCTGCTATAAAACAAATCATCTATATGGCCTTATAACTATTAAGGAAATTGACTTCATAACTTAAAAACACCCCCAAAAAAATTTCCAGCCCCATATGATTTCATGGTAGAATTCTACCAAACTTGTAAAGAATAAATATCAATTATATACATTCTCTTCCAGAAACAGAAGGAACACTTCGATTTATTTATGAAGCCAATATTGACCGTGACATCAAAACCAGACACAGATACTTCAAAAAGAAGAAAGCTATGGACCAATATCTTCATGATTATATGTGCAATAAGTCTTTAAAAATATTACCAAGTGCAATTAAGCAATATATAAAAAGGATTATACGCCATGACCAAACAGGTTTTCTTTTTGGGGTTCAGAATCCAAAAAAATCAGGTCAAGGTGTCAGAGTAGGTAAATGCTGTGCTCGCCTCCTCTTATGACCACATCACAATTACAACTAAACTACAGAACCACCATCAATGAGAACCACCTGAGGTCTAGTAGGACAGAAGTCCTATAACTAAGGATATACAGAAAAGCCACATCGAGCCTGGCAGTAGGGCAGAGACTCAGATTGGGTTCGTCCCACATCCATGTGTAGCAGTTAAAAATCGAGAAGGCTATCTTGGCTGTGGAGGTTGCCCCCTGAGGAGAGAGGAGTCCCAGCCCCACACCAGGTTCCCCAGCCTAGGGTTCCAGTGCCAGGAAGAGAAGCCCCCATAAATTCTGGCTGTGAAAACCAGCGGAGGTTGTGGCTGAGTGACAGAGGGCTGCTGGAGTTCTAGGCATTCCCCTTAAAGGGCCCAAACATGAACTTACTCACTGATGGGACTCCCTCGCTCTGAGCTCCAGCATTGGGGCACAGCTCGAAAGGTGCCAGGGACATATGGGGAGGAACTGAATTGTCTGGCTTCAGAAAGAGGGCTGGAGGGACAGCTTTCTCCTAGACAGAAGTGTTGGCAAAAGCAACTGTCCCTTTGTTGAGCCCTCCCACTAACCATCCTGCACACAGGCGGCTGCCATATCTGAGTCTCCACTGACCTGGTTAACACCATTTGCCCCGCCCTGGTGATTCCCTGACATTTCACCCCACCCAACTTGCAGGTCCACCCAAGGTGCTCCAGTGGCTTTTCCATACAAATAGTCTGCTTGGCTCAAGCTATAGACTTTTCCTAAAATCTCTCAAATGTTCACAAATCCAAAAAAAGCAGCATCTGAACTTGGTGCATCCAATACCTCTTGCTAAGCAGCTCCAAGCATTACACAAGCGGTAGCCAGCTTTGGTTCACAGCTTAGCCTCTCCCAGTTACCTCCAAGTCCAGTGTAGGTGGCAACCATCTGTAGGCCACTTTTTAGCTCATACCAAGTGGCCCCTGGCAGAATACAGGCAGCAGCTGAGCTTGGCCTGCAATAGAGCCCATCCCAAGAGGCACCAGAACCAACAAACCTGGTGGCCAGCTTCAGACTACACCAGAGCACCTCCCAACCAATTCCACAAACAACACACACAAAGGGCAGAATGAGTATTGCTAAAGCAAGTCCTGCTCTGAGGGTCAGCCCCTGTACACCACATCCTCCACTGTAGTCACGGCCAGTCCTTACAACCAATCAGTCCAAGGGTCAATCCCTTCCACTGACATGCAAACAGCAACCAAGGCTCAACTACAACAGGAGGGCACATACAACCCAAACAAGGTACACACCTGGAGCACCCTGCTCAGGTGACCAGGGAGACTGTACCACTGGGCCCCACAGCACACCTTCTACATAAGTCCACTCTATTAAAACCAGGAGACATAGTAGCTCTACTCAATGTATAGAAACAAACACAGGAAGGCAGCTAAAATGAGGAGACAAAGAAACATGTCCCAAATAAAAGAATAAAACAAAGCTCCAGAAAAATAACTAAATAAAATGGAGACAAGCAATCTACCAGACACAAGGTTAAAAACACTGGTTATAAGGAAGCTCAATGATCTCAGAGAGAACTTCAACAAAGAAATAAGAAACATAAAATGGAAGAGAGAAAACATTAAAAAGAACCAGTCAGAAATAAAGAATACAATGACTGAAATGAAGAATACATTAAAGGGAATCAACAGTAGATTAGATGAAGCAGAGGATCGAATCAGAGATTTAGAAGGTAGCAGAAAACCTCCAAACAGAAGAGCAAAAACTAAAAAGAATCCAAAAAAATGAGGATAGTGTAAGAGTCCTCTGGGACAACATCAAGTGTAACAACATTTGCAGCATAGGGGTACCAGAAGGAGAAGAAACTGAAAACCTATTTGAAGAAATAACAACTGAAAACTTCCCTAACCTGGTGAAGGAAATAGACATACAGCCCAGGAAATGCAGAGAGTCCAAAATAAGATGAACCCAAAGAGGCCCACACCAAGACACATCATAATAAAAATGCCAAAGGTTAAAGCCAAAGAGAGAATCTTAAAAACAGCAAAAGAGAAATTCAGCTGATTTCTCAACAGAAATCCCCTCAGCAGGCCAGAAGGGATTGGCAGAATATATTCAAAGTGATGAGAAGCCAGGACCTACAACCAAGATTACTCTACCCAGCAAAGCTATCATTTAGAATCGAAGGACAAATAAAGAGCTTCCCAGACAAGAAAACTAAAGGAGTCCATCAATAACAAACCAGAATTACAAGGAATCTTAGAGGGACTTCTTTAAGATGAAAAAAATATAATGTAAAAAATATGAACAATAAAATAGCAATAACTATATATCTATCAATAATTACTTTAAATGTAAATGGAGTAAAAATACACCAATCAAAAGATAGGGTGGCTGAATGAATAAGAAAACAAGATGCTTACACATGCTATCTACAAGAGACTCACTTCAGATCGAAAGACAAACATAAACTGAAAATAAAGGGAAGGGAAAAAAATATCTTATGAAAATGGAAATGAGAAAAAAATTTTAAAAAGCTGGGGTAGTAATACTTATACCAGATAAAATAGTCTTTAAAACAAAGGCTATAGCAAGAGACAAAGAAGGACCCCATAATCCCACTCCAGGTTATTTATCCAAAGAAACCCAAAATGCTACGTCAAGGGGATGTGTGCATCCCTATGTTCATTGCGGCATTATTTACAGTAGCCAAGATGTGGATGCAGCTTGGGTGTCCATCGATGGATGAATGGATAATGAGGAGGTGGTACATATATACAATGAATATTTCTTGGCCACAGAGGGGAATGGGTTCTTGCCATCTGCAGCAGCATGGATGGACCTGGAGGATATTGTGCTGAGTGGAGTATGTCAGATTAAGAAAGAGAAATGTAATGTGATTTCACTTATATGTGTAATCTAAAGAACAAAATAAACAAACAAAATAGAAACAAATTCATAGATTCAGAGAACATTTTGATGGTTGCCAGATAGTGGGTTTGTGAAAAAAGGGGAAGGGATTAAGAAGCACAAGTTGGTTATTACGAAGTAGTCATGGGGATGTAGGGTATAGAATAAGGGATATAGTCAATAATATTGTAATAACTATGTATGGTGTCAGATGGGTACTAGATTTATCAGGGTGATAGATGGGAGAGGGGTTTGGGGTTGGGTAAAAAAGGTGAAAGGATTAAGAAGTACAAATTGGTAGTTACAAAATAGTCATGGGAATGTAAAGTATAGCACAGGGAATATAGTCAATAATATTGGAGTAATTATGCTTGGTGTCAGATGGGTATGAGATTTATTGGGGTGATCATCTCATAAATTATATAAATGTGTAATCATGTTACACAGCTGAAACTAATATACTATTGGATGTCAACTATAATTGAAAAATAAAAAGCATTTTAAAAAAAAATTCAAAAGTCAATTTATATAACCCACCATATTAATGGGTTAAAGAATGAAAATCAGATGACCATATCAATCAACGCAGAAAGTGCAGTTGACAAAACTCAAAGCCCACTTATGATAAAGTCTCAGAGAAACAGGAATAGATATTATGAATCTCCTCAAGTGATAAAGAATATCTATAAAATACCTACAGCTAACATCAAACTTCATAGTGAAAGTCTGAATACTTTCCCCTAAGATTAAGAACAAGGTGAGGAAGTCTGCTCTTACTGGTCTTATTCAAGATAGTGCTGAAAACTCTAAGCAGTAAAATCAAGCAAGAAGGGGAAATAAAAGTTGTTCAGATCAGAAAGGAAGAAATAAAACTGCCCCTATTTAGAGATGACATGAAAATCTAAAAAAGTCTCCAAAATAACCTCCTAGAACTTATATGTGGTGAGCTCAACAAGGTCACCGGATACAAGATTAACATACAAAAAACATCAACTATATTTCTATATTCTAGAAATTAACAAATAGACCCCTAAATTAAAAATACAAACTACTTACAACTGCTTTAAAAAAGAAATAAATATATAGGACTAGTATGCTGAAAACTACACAACACTGATAAAAAAAATCAAAGATCAATTAAATGGACAGACATATTGTATTCATGGGTTCAACAATGTAAAAATGTCAGTTCTCTCCAAATGGATACAGATTCAACACAATTCCTATCAAAATCCTGTAAGACTTTTTTTATTTTTTTGTAGAACAGAAATAAAGTTTATATGGAAAGATAAAGGAACTAGAGTAGCTAACAGAATTTTTTAAATGAAGGAAAAAGTGGGAGGAATCAGTTGACCTAATTTTAAAATTTATTATATCACTAGAGTAATTAAGACTGTGGATATTGGTAGAAGGACATCTAGGTACATAGATCAATGGGCCAGAACAGAGAACCCAGAAATAGACTCACACAAATATTCCAACTGATTTCTGACAAAGGAGAAAAAAACAATTCAATGGAAGAAAGAGAGCTTTTCAAAAAACTGTGCTAGAACAGACATTCATAGACATAAAAATGAACTTCAACTTAAGTCTCATGCTTCATACAAACATTAACTCAAAATGGATCAAGGTATTTTTCCAATATGATATAAATCAAATAGCTAGCAAGAAGAAATACAACCAAATTTTAGTTCTTTGTGGGAGCAGGCTGTGAGCTGACAGGGTCCTCACAGCCTGTGGAACAGTTCAAACGTTCCACCCGCACTAATCCAAGAAGAGAAAAGAATAGCTGAAGCCGCAGGAGCGTCCACAAAGTTGCAAAATGCGTAACAAAATGTAACCTGCTTGTGTGTTGCCTTACAACTACGTCCACGACCGCCCCCCCCCCCCACTAACCCCTGACCCAAAAGGTCCTGAGGAAGTGTCTCCGAACGACCTGAGACCCGGTGGAATGATATCGGTAAAGCTTCCTCTAGTGAGTGTCTCGGTTTGGCCGAGACCCGATGGAATGATATCGGTCATCTCCCTTATTTGGTTTTTTTGTTTTGTTTTGTTTTTTATTTATTTTTTTTATTTAAGCTGGGCCATCCTGCCACCGGTTGGCAGCTCAGCGGCTGCTCAGCTGTGGCCGGGCATCTCATCTCCCTTATTTGGAAGGACACGGTGGAGTACGCTGTCCTGGGGGTCGTGCAGGCTGTGTGAAGGCATAGTACATGTTGGGGTACAGTGGGAGCTGGTTAATGGAAAACAGCCTTAAGGCACATGACACACTGGTCTTTGAGTAATGCAGTTTCACTTCCTTGTAATTTTCTCAATAAAAGCCATGCAACCACCTGATTCGGGGCTCAGTCCTCGAGGCTGATGCCCCCTGGTCCCGCTTTAGCCTTATCTTTGTCTCTTGTGCTCTTTAACTCTGCGTCGCCCCTCTCGTTTTCCCACTGCCCTTGCCATGCAGGACGTGACACTTGTGCACTTAGAGAAGTGCATAACAGGATGTAACTTACTATGTCTAACCCGATAAACAGACCCCCTGCAGCTGTTTACTGCTCTCTGCAGCTGCTTGGTACTATATAAGCTTTCTGCAAAAAATAAACATGGCCATTGCTCCGCCATCAGCGGTCAGTGAACCTCCCGATCCCAGCTTTTGTCTCTGTGTCTTTCTTTTCTAATCTCCCACGCAGTCCACTAGGGTAGCTTCGGTTGACGAGCGGGTCTCGACAGTTCTTCTGTTAGCAATAAAAAATTTTCCTTCACAATCATAGAACAAAATGGACTTAACATGGACTTAAACTGTAAGAATTTTAGAACAAAACATAGAAAAAAATCTTTGGGCTCTAACCCTAACAGTGTTCTTAGACTTGACATTAAAATTACAATCCATAAAAGGAAAAATTAATGAACTAGATTTCATCAAAATAAAAAAACTTTTACTTTGTGAAAGACCCTGCTAAAAAAATGGAGAAAAATAAAACGGTACAGGTTGGGAGAAAATATTAGCAAATCACATATCCAACAAAAGATATGTGATTTATAGAATATATATATATATTCTATATAGATTTATAGAATATATAAAGAACACTCACAATTCAATAGTAAAAAAACAAGCAATCCAATTAGAAAATGGGCAAAAGACATAAAGCAACATTTCACCAAACAAGATATACAGATGGCAAATAAGCACATGAAAAGATATTCAACATCAGAAGCCATTAGAGAAATGCAAATTAAAACCACAATGAGTTACCACTACATATGCATACCTATCAAACTGGCTAAAATAAAAATACAACACCAAATGCAAATACTAACAAGGATGCAGAGAAACTGGGTCACTCCTACATTGCTGATGGGAATATACAAAATGATAGAGGCACTCTGGAAAAGTTTGGCAATTTCTTTAAAAAACAAACAAAAAACCTAAACATGAAACTACCATACCACCTAGCCATTTCGCTCCTGGGTATTTATTCCAAAGAAATAAAAGACTTCTATTCACACACACACAAAACAGTAACATGAATATTTACAGCAGCTTTAGTCCTAATAGCCAAAGACTTGAAATAAACCAGATGTTTTTCAAGGACTGAATAAACCAACGGTGGTACATCCACACCATGGAGTACTTCTCAGCAATAAAAAGAACAAGCTACTGATAGACACAACAACCTGGATGAATCTCCAGAGATTAGCCAAAAGCCAATCCCAAAAGTTCCCCAAAAGGTATTTTATGATTCCATGAAATGATGAAATTATAGAGATGAAGAACAGACTAGTGGTTTCCAGAGGTGAAGGATGGGTGAGGTTAGGGAGGGAGGTAGGTGTGGCTATAAAAGGGCAACCTGAGAGACCCTTGTGGTGACGGAAATATTCTGTATATGACAATATTAATGTCAATATTCTGGTTGTTAACACCGTATTGTAGTTTGGCCAAATGTATCATTGGGGAAAACTAGGTAAAGGGTACCTGGGATGTCTCTCTGTGTTATTTCTCACAAATGCATGTAAATCTACAATTATCTGAAAACAAGAACTTCAATTAAAAGTGAAAGGCGGGCTGGCCGAGTGGTGCGATGGTTAAGAACTGGCTTGGGACGCCAGAGGGCCCCGGTTCAGATCCCACATATGAGGGCCAGTGACACTGCCCTCCACAGCTAAGATGCTGAACAACAGCTCAACCTGGAGCTGGGCTGCCGTGAGGCGACGGCGACGGCGTAGGCTGCAGCCCCTGTGACAGTGGGTTGCCATGGGCTACCATATGTAGACAGCAGCCAGCGTGGGCGTCCAGCAGCCGCAGTGAGCGGCCGTCCGGAAGCCGGCGACTGATCTGCCTCGCCTGGGAAGAGCACAATGATGATGCCAACTTGGGCCAATGAAGCAACGTCTTCCACAACTAGACTGAAGAACAAAACGACAGCAACTTGTCTGTTCCCTTCCCCCAATTCCCCAGCACTGTTCCCATCCCCCCAATTCCCCAATTAAAAGAAAAATAAAATAAAATAAAAAAAAGTGAAAGGCATGAGAGAAAAGAAGAAACCAAGCCAGGAGATTCAGACTGACTGAGAGACTAAGAAAGCAAGCAACTACCTCCAAGTACCCTTCTAAACCTTGGGTGGGTAGTGGTAGGTGGGGCTTCATTTCTGTTTTCTCATAGCAGGATACTCCTAAGTGCTTTCCTACTATTTATTTTTTCTTTACTGGATTATCTTCTTTCCTCTGCTCCTTTCCTCTGATTTTCTTCTTTCCTCTGCCTAGGATCTTAGCAAGATCCTTGGTAACATAGAGGAATGGAAAAAGGTGCAAGCATGTGACAAACCCATGTTCCTTTCCTTCTTCCTCTACTACAGGCCCAATCTAAACGACAAAATACATTTCCAAAGATGCCAGCTACACAAGGGGAGAGAAAAGAGATAAAAGAAGCTAAGGAAGAAGAAGGCCAGTAGAAGTAATTCAAGTTGTATCCATCAATAGATGAATGGATAAACAAAATGTGGCATATGCATACAGTGGAATACCAGTCAGAAATAAAAAGGAAGGAAACTCTGACACCTGCTACAACATGGATGAACCTTGAGGACATCATGCTCAGTGAAATAAGCCAGACACAAAAAGACAAATACTGTGTGATTCCTCTTATAATACGGTACCAGAGTGATCAAATTCATAGAGACAGAAAGTAGAATGGTGGTCACCACGGGCCGCGGGAGAGAAACATAGGGGAGTTTTTGTTTAATGGTACCGTGTTTCAGTTGGGAAAGAAAAAAGTTTTGGAGATGGATTGTGGTGCTGGATGCACAACACTGTGAATGTACTTAATGCCACTGAATTATACATTTAAAAATGGTTAAAATAGTAACTTATATGTTATGTATATTTTAACATAATTTTTAAAAAGTTAATTATGAATAAAACACACAGAAGAGGGCCTTCAATGCCTTCATGCTTTGGGGAGGGATGGCATCTTTCATTGAACTAAACCTTTGAAATCTAGAACATGAGTTTGAAATCACAAGTGGAACTCAGTTTTTTTAAGACTCAAAGCAACTTCCTGACAACATCTTACTAGGAAAATCGCCACACAGGTGATTGTACACAGTCATAAAAGATGCCCTTACCAGGAAATGTTGGCCGGACTTCTGGATTCGTCTCCCAGCATTCCTTCATGATGCTGATAATCTCCTTAGGACAGTATTCAATGATGTCTTCCACATTTGGTCTATTCCCTGATTTAATGCACATTATCAACTGCTGCTCACAGATAGCATCTATAATGCAAGACAGGCCTAAGTTGAGACTTGCCTCTCAGGCAGGGAGGTGACAGAACCTGGACAATACCACTACCCTGTCTTTGCCTAGCATATGCTTTTAGTGTAGCCACCTCATCTAGTAGGGGCAGAATAGCCCTGTGGCAAGGAGCTGACATACTCCATTGTAGTAATAATGAAACAAAATTTTAATTTCTGTAAATGAAAAACAGGACTCACAAAAAAGCTGCCTCCTGGTAGAACAAATGGAGTATTAATGAGAGTGACTTAAAATATAGAGTGATAATTGCCACTCAAGAAATAAGTACAAGGCGTTCTGGTAACACAGCCTTTACTAGAAGGCCAGAGAATGCTTTGTTGAGTCCAGAAAAATAAGCAGGGGTCATCTAGGTAAAGAATGGGGAAGGATTCAGAGAGGATGTTTCTGGGCGAGGGAAGCAGAATATAAATAGATTGGAAATTTCAGAAATCATGATGTATACCAGAAATTATGAGTAGTTAAATATAATGGGGCATATTAACTTAGGAAAGAGAGGCAAGAAATAAGACTAAAGAAAAAAGCAAAAGCCAAATCGGAAAGGACCTTGTACTCCATACTGAAGAATTTGAACTTTATCCTGAGGCCACAGGGAGCCTTGGAAGGATTTTAAATAGATGAGTGAGGTGGTCCTATTTTCTTTTGGGACGACCAGCTTGGCGGCAGTGTGAATGGTAGATGTGCAACATCTACCATTGCAACAGAAATACAAAGTGTTTGAATTTGAACTAAACAGAGTCCAGTGGTGACAGACAGAAGTGGATGGATTCAGGATATATCTTGAATCATATGTATACCTTGAATTCACAGGTTTTGATGACTGATTCGAAGTGAGAGAAAAAGGACAAGGTTGAGTCTGGGATGACTAAGGTTTCTGGTCAGGCAACTCAGTAGATGGATGGTGATGCCATCTGCTGTCATAAGAGGAGCAAAGCTGAGTGGGGGACAGGGAGAGCACTTGGAAGACGAATTCGTTTGGGGGTATGTTGCTTTGGGGTACCTCTGGTACATGTAATGGATCTGACTAATAGACAAGTGGGTGTCCATGTCAGGGCTAAAGATAAGAGATTTGAGAGGCATGGGCAAAGAGGTGATCATTAAACCATGGGAGCTAATAATCACCCAATGAAAAATGGATAGGAAAATGTCCATTACCTTAGGCACTTAACAAACTGAAGAATGACTACTTATGTATCTGTTCCCCTGCATGAACCATGTCTTTCTCATTTCTGTATTTCCAATTCTGTTTAAAGTGCCCACATAAGTTCTGAAATAATTGTTCAATGAAGGAATAAGTGAACGGATGAAAGCATGAAGTGTAAGACTTGTGGTATTAAAGTTTAGTCCTCATAAGCAAGCTTTCCTGTCCCAGAAGCATCTGGGAATTTTACAGTACCTCCCAAACTTAGATGCATTATCAAGGCTCCTTCTTGTTCTTTGATTCCTGATTCCTAAACTGAGATTACTCATTCAGTCAATAAAAATTTATTGAGTACCTACTACATCTCTGGCACTGTGTGTGTAGATACTCAGGGAATAGCACTGAATACATCAGATGTGGTCCCAGCCCTTGTGGAGCTTACAGTCTAGTGGGTCAGACAGACACTAAATGAACAAACAATTATAAATCTTAACTGGCTTCAGTGAAGCCACTATTTCATTTAACAATTCTGATTAATACCTAAATCCCACTCCTTTATAAATGTCTTACTTTCATACGGCTCCTTATTTGCAAATATTGCCCAAAGTACTATGGCAAAGCTGTACACATCTGACTTCTCTGAGGGCCTTGCATTGATGTCATTCAGGTGCTCAGGGGCCATGTAGTAGAGGGTGCCACCATTTTTCTTAGGACTATTCACTTTCCTCTGCTCATTATGTTCCTCTTTAGTCAGCTTACTCCACGTCTTAAAGGAAGCAACGCCAAGATCAGCTATCTGCAAGAGATCAAACCAATGGGATTATTCTGTGAAGGCTACAAACAAATCCTATTTGTCTTTAAATCTGGGGCTTATTCAGTGAATTTTCCAGAAATGGTTGCACTGGATAGGTTTAAAACAGATACTTCTGAACAGACTCATAGAAACTTTGTTGTATCCTCAGCCATTTGGAAAATCTCCCGTAAGAAATGTACACATGAAATTTTGGTATCTCAATTCTTACGCAATTTTTTAAAAAAACAGGAAATTGGCTGGCAGGGTTGTGGGGGAAGAAGGGAGGAGTCAAAATGAAGACATTTCTGACATGAACAACAACAAAACATATTTGTTCTAATCCCTCATTAACTCTGCATATATTTTTCAACTATTTCTGGAGCCTAGGGGGAAAAAAAGTATTTTCTTTTCAGCAGACTTGTAGAGCAGACAGTGACTACATACTACACCTTCTATTTTCCCAAATGGTGTCCAGAAGCCCATGGATGCAAGTTTCCAAGGATTCCAGACACAATGAGCATAAGGACTGTGTTGCTGCTTGTGTTGAGTGAGTAGCCTGAACCTAAGAGGAGATGGTATGGGAAGGAGAAGAAAAAAGAAAAAAAAGCAGAGAGAAAAATACCAAGGTCAGACACAAAACAATGAGGAAAGTGGCAGGGCAAAAATGACAGGACAATACAGTTAAGAAGAAATCAAAGGTGACAGTTTCAGTCTTGCCTCTAGGAATCCAAGCGCTTGGGAATGAATTTTGACATGTGATTATGTAAAACCCACAGATTCTAACCCAGAACATAAAGATATATTATTAAAGAAGGAACCTTCCTTTAAAAACAGGAATAAAATCCATCTAAGACTAGGGCAAAGTATTAGCAGCAGAATGTTCTAGCAGAGTGACGCTTGTAAAAGCAGTTCCTGAGTCCTTCCCCCAAAGCCTCTTCCCCTTTCAGATTCTTGCACTTTTGAATCCTGTTGCCAGAGCCAATTAGCTATGATGACCTGCCTAGTTAAATCTTGATCTTGAATGAACAACAACAAAATCCCTTTCTATTGCTTCCTTTCCTGCAATGTAACAGTTGGAGTTTGGAAAAAAAAAAAACAGATAAAAAATGTAGATGAATATAAATGAATACACACGAAATACAAACTCCATCAAGTCTGTATCTTCCTTTTCCATCCTTGGCAGAGCCTTTAGGCACCACCAACACCAGTTATAAAATGAGTGAGGTCTTTCTTAGAGTCTACCATGCACAGAAATGGATTTACCGTAAAGAATTAAAAGTAAAATTACCCCAATCTTCCAGAAGCCTTTAAATTATGGTTTACCTTAATGTGAAAGTCATCATCAACGAGGATATTTTCAGGCTTTAGGTCCTTGTGTATTATACCTTCTTTATGTAAATAGCACATTCCTTCGATGGTCTCCATAATGATCCTTCCTTTTACAGAAAGGGGGATACTGATCTGAAATAAGTAATATTAAGTCATGAAATGGAAAGGTAATCAAACAGGCCAAAGCAACTATTTCCCTCAAGAGTAGTGGGATCTGCACCTGAGGATCCAGTTACCAGGTTGCCTTCGCTCATACTCTGCAGCACTGCTGACATTGTAAAATAAGCCCCCTTTTGAAGAAAGAGCTCATCCTGGTGGTAAGGGTATCAGTGGTGTGCTTTGTCAGTATAAAAATAAAACTTCCATGACAATATGGCAATATATAAAAATACTATACAATTAAGCTTCTGGAGGACAAAATACTATTATTACTATTATTATTATTATTATTACTATCATTATTATTATAATTATTTAGGATGTATGCTTACCGAGCATGGTGCGTGCAATGTTTGGTCAGTGAATGGATAAATATGCAAAAAAAAAGACAAACAAATATTCTGTATGATATACTAATACCATGTTCTATTATATTTTAAATGCACAAAAAATGTCATGGCAATATATGTATGAATAACGTTAAGAGAAAAAAGAATACAAGGGAATGTGCTCATACTGATTACAAACATGTAAAGATTAATCTATGAGATAACATAATGTTAATTCTGAAATGAATTTAATATCTATTTTGTGATTTGTTATTACGTACTTCAGATCTTTGTAGAGTCTCAGGTCATTCTCACAATTGTTTTATAGTTATATGAATATATATGTTAATATAGACAATTCCAGTTTCTATTTATAGTAATTAAACATGAGATTCACTTAAGACTGAAAAACACAAACTCACTCTGTGTGTGCGCACACATACACCTGCAGTGTCTAGCTTACAAATAGGCTATTTCCTAAAAGTGTGTGTTTGTTGGTTGTTGGTAAACAGGAAAAAGTTTAAATGATGCAAGTAAGAGTCCCAAGTCAACCCCCCCAAAACATATTTAACTCATAATGTAGCTGAACTCTAGTATTCATAGTCTGATCTGTACCATACAAAAAATTGCTCGAGTTTCCCTTCTGCCGTGGTGCACTTTTGGATTTGGGAAGAAATTCTGAGCACGCAAAGTAGATGCCCTTCTCATCCCTCTGTCTGCTTCTCTACCTAGGTCCTCCTTACTTTCTTCTTGAGCCCCAATTAGTATACGTTCTCACTGCCTGACCCCCAAAATGCTTCTTGTCCCAAATGATTTATCTCCCAATCAAAATGCCTGCTTACTTCATGCAACTGATCTTACCTAATTTGGGGTAGAAGAGCAATTGGATCAAATTATAATACAATGTGTACAAGTGATTGTCTTTTATCTTTCCCATAGCTATTTGTGAGATGTAGTGATTTAAAAGAAGAATTTGTAGTTTCATAGTTGTGGGGACACGGGAGAAGATGGGGAAAGGGAGACTATCTACCATAAAGACAGGCATATCCCATCACCCCCACAGGCAATCTATGCTCTGGCAAAACCCAGTTTTTTGCAGTTTCCAAATTTGGCATACTCTCATCCCACTGCACATGCTATTCTCTCTGCCTTGGAACACTTAGTCCCTAATTCTCTGCTTCAAAACCTCTTTGTCCTTGGCTCAAGCATCCTCCTTCTGGAATCCCTCCTTATCTATCCCATGCTGGGGTGTGTGTCTCTCCCCGTGTTCCCACAGTACATGATGAGGTTGTCTAACAAAACACCATACACTATCAGAGGTCGGCAAACTGCGGCTTGTGAGCCACATGTGGCTCTTTGGGTACGTTCAGTCTCATAACTTTGCCGACCCCTGGAAGAGGCAATCCTGTCCCTCACAACAATTTAAAAATTATTTTTGAGAGCCATAAATATATTTTTACATAATCACCATTATGTGACTAATATCCTTTAAAAATTTTATAAATGAAGCTATGATAGTTTTATTTTCATTTTCAATTTTACTTCAGAGCCACACGCTCGTGAGCCACAGTTTGCTGACCCCTGGCGGCTCTTCTGTCTCAAAAGTTTGCCGACCCCTCCACTATACTGATCCCTTACCTGTCATACTCGCTACTGGTTTCTGAGCAACTAGCACAAGGTCTTGCTCTTAATAGGTACATAAACATTTAAAAATGCTTTAGAGTTATTTGGTTTTGGTACACAATTTTTATTGTCCTGTTTTAAGTCTTATTTATCCAGCATCATTGCCTCTAATGTTCTATATCTATATAGATATAGATATATAAGTTTCTTAAATGGTATCCAAGTGTAACAGTGATATTCCTTCTTCTCATACAGTCCTTTATAGTGTACATCCTTTAATGAATCAATCGATATTTGTTATCCGTTATGCATATCCCTCACATCAGGCCGTGAGCTTCACGAGGACAGGGCCTGTCTCTGAATTGTGGACCTTAGAGTGGCTGACAAAAGGGACATGGACAATTAAACTATCTGCAGGGATTGAGAGGAGGGCAAGATCACCCTCTGGGCAGGGAAAGTCAAGGAAGATTTAATGAAGGATTGACTTCAGAAAATCCAAAATATCCAACAATTCACAAAAGGATTATTTTACACCAACAAGTTAGAAAAGAACACCAAACAGTGACCATACCAGACAAGCAGCACCCCAGTCGCTGTCTGTACCCAGTGCCGCAAAGCCTCCCTACCTCAGCTTTCAGCACGTGCATCAGGTTGCCCTTTTCCATGTACTCCATCACCAGAGAGTAGTTTCCCTCTTCTATGATGATGCCTAGGAGCTTCACCACCCGCTGATGACTCAGCCTGTGCATCATCTTGCCCTCTTCAAGGAGGGACTCATTGTACCTGTGGGAGGGAAAGGTGCTGTTAAGATGGGCAGAGTTCACCCCTTTCCCCTTTGTGCCCCCAAGAAACGCAGTATACACTTTCAATGTATCCCACTGCACATGCTTTTGTCGCATTGTTCGTGTCCTGATCCCTGCGAGGCACAGACTGTTACTAGCATTAGAAAGCAGAGTAGTTTCTCATTCATCTTTATATTCCTCCTTCCCAGGGACCGGCAGTGAGGGCTCAAGGAATGTAAATGTACAGCAGCAACGAAACCGCCTGAAAAAAGGACGGTACTGGACAGTATGCAGCCTCTCTCATAACCACTATGGCAAGCAGAGGGAGAAGTAAAACAACTCCACCAATTGCTTTAAAGAGAGGGTTCCTGGAACAGCTAAGTAATGAACCACTTGTTTTTCTTTTCCATACTTACTCATAAAAATGTAAAGCAAGTAAATAAGTCTGTCTTCACTGATCCCTCCCATTTCCTTTTCATTCTCTTCCTCACCACCCTGATCTCCCCTTTCTCTATCCTTCATTTCTCTCCCATTATTTACGAGCTGTAAACTTTTCACTAACCAGCCTCAGAATCCTTATCAGCAACACAGGGATAACCACCTTACAGGGTTGACATGACGCCCGTGTGTGGACACACTAGGTCTGTCCCATTCTAAAGC
>NW_017731879.1:1228166-1279599 GCF_001890085.2 Hipposideros armiger
CCCCCCGTCCCAACTCACTCAGTGCGTTTGGGCCCCGTGTACACCTTTTTCAGGATTACGAATCCATGCGATCTGTGTAAACACAAAGACACCTTTCCGAAACCACCGCTGTCTAGATCCTCCTTCTCCAGGACGTCACTGGACTTCATCTTAATGTCATCCAAGGACATGTTTGATTTCCCTCAAAATGCTCAGAACGCTCAAAAATAAATACACCTCTTCCCCCCCTCAGAGCTGTGTCCTGTAAAGAAAACAAGAGGACATCTCAGTACAAAAAAGTCATTATTCAAAAAACTTATGTAAAGTTCCATCATATGCTTGGTGTGCCTTTCCTTACAGACTTATAAACTCTATGATGAACATTTTTTCATATTTCTAAGAATCACGGAAGACCACAATTTTTATTCCTTAGACTTTCATTTCTGGCAACATGGAGGACTAAAAAATTTTAAAACCCTCTTGCTACAAAGGACCTATATATGTTGGGTAACATAATACAAGCATCCATTCCAGTGCACAGCTAGGCTTAGTGGAAAGGAAAAAGAACTTCAGGGACTGCAAACAAACAGGGTGCTGGTCACGGGGCTGTGGCCCACATGGTAGCTGCTATGGAATAAAGGTTTGTGTCCACCCCAAAATTCATATGTTGAAGTCCTATCCCCAATGTGGTAGTATTAGGAGGTAGGGTCTTTGGAAGGTAATTAGGTCATGAAGGTCGAGATCTCTTGAATTGAGATCAGTGTCCCTATAAAAGACATGAGTTTTCTTTCTCCACCTTGTGAGAATACAATGAGAAAACGGCCATTTGCAAAACAGGAAGAGAGCCCTCACCACATCTTGATTATGGAATTCTCAGCCTCCAGCACTGTAAGAAATAAATGTCTATTGTTTAAGCTACCCGGTCTGTGGTAATTTGTTATAGCAGCTAAACTGACTAAGACAGCTGTTCTCTAGGGCCCTACTAACCTTGCCATCCAGAGGTCAGAGCTTAAAGCCAGACAGGGACAGGGGCTGAGGTCAGAGAAAGCAAGAAAAGAAGGTTGAAACAAAGATCTGCCCACCCCCTGCCCCGGCCCTTAACATGGCACTTCTCAATGTGTTACCCTACCCCTCAATGAAAGGATGGACTAGAAAAAAAGCAGTCCACTATGTGAACGGAAAAGGGGCCACATGTTAAACTTGACAAGCTCAGGAGACGGAAAATAACCACAGAGGATGGCGTGAACATAAAAATTCCTAACAAAGGTGGGTCATGGCGGGAAGTCACATCCTTGGCTTGTAGCTTCCTTGACAAAGGTCACTCTTTACCTTAAGTTTGTCTGTCGTCTTTCTGCATCTAAGATAACATACCCTTATGATACCAGAGTAATCTCTTTTTCTGGAACCCCCAGGGGGCACAACCCTCCACACCAGAGCAGGAAACTACAAAGTCCCTCATTGTTATCTTGTTCCCCAAATACGATCTCTAAGTGCTGTAAAATGCTATTAATTATGCTGTACCCACCAATGTAAAAGAAGTATGTGTCTCTCCATTTTACTTTTTATCCAATCCCAGAGATTTCCCCGCTTTGCTTTCTCCCACCCCCTTAATCTACAACCAATGGATTTCATCCTCCCTCCTTTGATTCTAATGTAGAAAATGTTACAAAATGGCCATTTTCTGGAGCATTTTCTCAATCCGTTGAGATTTTGCTTCCCAGCAATTGTCATCAGTTTGGCTCAAAAAAACTCTTATAAATTTTCTCTTAGGCTGGGTATTTTTCATCAACATTACTTGGCGTAGTCGGCAGGATTCCAAAGAAACCCACCCAGGAGCACCCTGAGGATCTGGGTTCAGTGCTAGGTACCAGCTGGGGCCCCTTGTGCCCACTGGCTCCCTGCTTCACATCAGGTGAACTTGGGTGAGTTTTTCTTGGAATTCCAGGCCTCCCTGTTTTAAAGTAAGAGGCCATGACTTTATTTGAGCTGTTTTAAAATCCTTGAAGTGGCAGGGTTGAAATAACCCAGGTTAAGAACAAGAGTTAAGGTAACTCTTGGAGAGGAGAAAAAAATGAGTGGCTAGTTTTTTTGCTTGTTTGTTAAGATTTTTTTTATTGGGGAATTGGGGGATGGGGACAGTGCTGGGGAATTGCAGGAAGGGGAACAGACGAGATGCTGTCCTTTCATTCTTCTGTCTAGTTGTGGAGGACGTTGCTTCACTGGCCCAAGTTGGCACCATCATTGCACTCTTCCTGGGAGAGGCAGATTAGTCGCTGGCTTCTGGATGGCCGCTCACAGCGGCTGCTGGCCGCTCACGTTGGCTGCTGGCCGCTCACGTTGGCTGCTGACTATACACAGTAGCCCATGGCAACCCACTGCAGAAGGGGCTGCAGCCTACACCATTGCAGGCGACTCACGGCAGCCCAGCTCCAGGTTGAGCTGTTGTTCAGCATCTTAGCTGTAGAGGGCAGTGTCACTGGCCTTCATATGTCGGATCCGAACCGGGGCCCTCTGGCGTCCCAAGTCAGCTCTTAACCAATGCACCACTTGGCCGGCCCATGAGTGGCTGGTTTTAATTTTGGCTTTTCAATTAGATTGTTTACTGTGAGTCTGAACAAAACTTTTCGCTGGATAAATGAGAATCTGAACTTGTTCAGCTCCGAAGATGAGGGGCATTTACTCCCTCCAGCCCGAGTTTTGGGTATTCTTTGGTGACTAAGAATCTTTGTGGAGGTGTTTGAGGGTACCCCTCAAAACGTGCAGTGGCCCCATAGGGATTTCCAACACAACTGTAATTAAATATTTTACTCGTCCGGGGACGCGCACATAAAGGCTAGTTACCTAGCGCTCCGAGTCCTCATGGTTGTATTAGACAGCCGGGAAGAGAAACAGAGACACGTAAGAGGGTTGAAGCGACTCGGGAGGTGACAGCCCCTTGGAGCTCAACCCATAAGCAGCACACTTCAACCCACTACATAATATCACTAGATATTTGTTCAGACTCTGCAGATCTCAAAAGAAAACTAAAAATTAACATGGGAAATTGTACCTCAAAGGCTGACAAGCTCCCAGACTCCAGTGCCATTATCTCCTACAGATAGATGTATAGTTCCTAGGAGTTTTGCAAGTACTTACAGACATGGAAAGATTTATCTAGAAGTGATATCAACTTAAGATGGCCAAAATGGAGCTCTCTTGACATCTAAATTTTTGTGTGCACAATTAGAAAAAGCCGGCTTAAAAAGTCAAACTAAATGGAAGTGGGAAGCTTACCTCAAGTGACAAATAGAAGCCTCTGAAATGGTACAGAGAGGTTAATAAAAAAATTTTTGAGACTGTCTCTGAACTAAAGGTTTCTAAAGTTGCTAAATGCCAACACCCCACTTTTCCCTCTTCGATTGTCCCAATATGTACTTTACTTGTCTGGACCTACTCTCCTTTTTCCTCTGTCTCTCTCTTCTGCAGGTCTCCCTTGCAGCTCCGTTCAGAGAGGAGCTGGTCTTGGGTGGAGGGGAATCCGCGGTTGTATGCAGGCAGAACAAAGAAATCTAAAGATTCCCCCAACCCTCTCTAGGACCCTGATGAGTTCACAAAGGAATTTAAATTAAGTGTTAGAACGAACTTATGATCCTAGCTTTCCTGTTTAACACACCTACTGGTTTCTGGGAGCAAAGCAACAAGATTACTAAGTAAGTTTTGCTAGGGAAACTCCTGTAGAGGAATCTGCTTTTACTGTAAAAAGTCAGGTTACCTTAAGGATTATAGAAAACTGAAATGGGATTTAAAAAAAATAAAATAAAATAATTAATAATAATAATAATAAAAATAATAAAAACAAGCATAGGGCTGGCTCCAAGGATCGCGAGGGCATTTCCCCTTCTTACTAACACCGGGGCTCCTTTATCTGTTAACACTGACTTAGTTGCCCTCCCCCTTGGAGTAAAGCTTCTGTACAGTGGTAGGGACATCTAATCAAGCAATGTCTGTTTTTTAAATCAGAACTGGTTCCCTTCCAACTAGGAAATGTTAAGGTGCAACATCTAGTTTTACTACTCAAATCTGCCCCAACTCCCCTGATATGTGAGACTTTCTAACCAATAATGCTCACATATCCTCCTAGAAGGGTGAAATGTATTTAGGACTAAATAAATCAGACTGGGAAAATGATTTTAAAAGAAAGTACATGGGGAAAAAAAACAAACAAAAAAACTAGTCTTGAGGCTGTTTGTTTCAGGATGTTCCAATTCAACTTGAGGCTTTTTCCAGTACAGATATTGACAAGAGAAAGTCAGCCACTCCTATTTAAATAACTGTTGATCATACTTTGCCTCTACCTTATATTTGCCAATATCCTTTAAGACCTGATACAGTAACTAAAATTACCTCATTACAAGATTACCTTTAAAAGAGGGGGTTTATAATTGCTTTTCCACCTGGGAAGATAAGAGTTTACTTGGACAGTAATACCCCAGGGGTATACCAGAGCGTCCCACCTATTTCTCTCAGATACTAAAAGCTGATTTAAAATTGACTTTCCCAGAAATTCTACTCTAATCCAATGTGTGGATGATTTACTCTTATGCTCTAGGATATATTAGACTCCTAAAAGGACACAACTTACCTATTGATATATTAGACTCCTAAAAGGACACAACTTACCTATTACAGTAACCAGTCATAAAAGACACTGGGACTCAAAGGGCAAGCCTTGATTCTGTTTACACCAAGTAAAATACCTTGGTTATCTAATATCTAAAGATAGGCTACTAATTAACCCTGAAAGACTTGGAGGAATAATATCCTTTCCTCTTCCAAGAACAACAACAACAAAAAACAGCTTAGAGGATTCCTGAGTTTGATTGGATACTGTCTCAATTAGGTTCCAAATTTTTCATTAAATCTCAGCCTCTGTATATCTTAAGATCAGTTCAATCCAATCCAACTCAATGGAATCCTGAAGGGAAACAAGCTAAAGAAGCTCTAGACAATTAAACTCAGTTGTTAAAGGTCTCTCTTCCTGCACAACAGCCATCTCTGTTACAGTCATGTTATGCAAACAGAAGAGATTGTTATAGATGCTCCTTTATGTTACTCATTCTGCTGAATCCTTACTAAACTCTCATCATGCTCAGCACTTCTGTCAGTCGACAGGCTTCTTATAAAGTACTCTTGCTTTCTGTGCCTAATATTTTTTAAGTCAATGTAACAGTCTAACCCAGCAACTTTGTTACCCTCTTCACAGGATGGAGACATCCGCAACTGTGTTTTGCTTACTGACCACCTTCTTGTTCCTTAGGAATGATTTACAGGAAACCCTTATTCATAATGGTGACTCTTATCTGAAAGATGAACAGGGATATTACCAAGCTGGATACATAGTAACTTCCACGGTAAACACAAATTTAAGTTTATTTACTTAAATAAGATCTGCCCAACAAGCTAAATTAACTGATCTAACAGGAGTTTGTAAATGAGCCAAAGATCAAATAGCCAATATTTACACTGACAGTTGCTATACCTTTAGTGTAGCTCACAACTTGTGGAAGCAGTGAGACTTCTTAACGTCCTCAGGGCAGCCCATAAGAATGGAAAAGAGGTTGCAGAATTTAAATTAGGTGTTATCCAGCAACTGAAACTATTGGCAATTATGAAAATTCCAGGACATTCTAAGGCTGTCATCATAGAAGGAAAAGAAAATAATTTAGCTAATACTACAGTTAGACGGGTAATAATAAACAGCCAAATTATCCAGACTTGAGAATATTTCTTCTCCCTATTAAATCAATAAGACTCTTTTACAGTTCTAATAGACATCTGAAAAAGAAGAAAAGAAAATATGACAACAAAACAGGGAAACTTTGACCCAAACAGATATAGCTTAGCATCAACATGAGCTAACACACTGGCATCTTGAAAAAATAGTTTCATAGAGTGAAGAATATTATTAAAACCTCCTATTATAGCTCATAAAGTGTATAACAGATGTTCTGTATAAAATATAACCTTGTAAAATCACTCCATGGGTCCCAAGGACATTTCTGATTTTCCTTTAGGTCCATTTGAAATATGGTAATTGGACTTTATCCAAATGCCACATGTCTCAAGGATACAAATATATATTAGTCATGATCTGTATGACGTCTCACTGGGTTGAGACATTTCCTTGCAGGAGAGCACAGCCTTAATGGTAGGTAAGTTATTTATCATCATCACCATCATCATCATCATCATCATCATCATCCCCAACTGGAGAATTCCCTGTGAGTTATGTAGTAACTAAGAAACTCATTTCACTGGGCTATAATATAATCTATTTGTAATATTTGGCTTATTTTACAGCATTTTCATTGTGCTTATCATCCCAGTCTTCTGGATTGGTGGAATGTACAAATGGTACAATTAAAAGTCAACTAGATAAATTTTCAGAAGCTTTTAATCTTCCTTGGCCAAAAGCTCTCCTTATAATGCTTCTCAACCTGAGATATACTCCTTTTGGTAAACACAGACTTTCTCCTCATTAGTCGTTGCTCACTCTATATGAAGGGACATATAAACCAACCTAACTAAAGGGAGACATTCTACATTATTATCAAGAATCTATCAATTATCTTAAAGAAATTAATAAATTAGTAACTAATTCACTTCAGTGTGCTCCTGGGAGACGAAGACTTCAAAGACCACAACTCACAACGAAATTCTGCCCATTGGACAAGACACCCATTCAAGACTCTCCAACCTTGTCGGAAGGGACCTATCAGTAGATATCAAAGATTCCTCAAGGATGAGAAGCCGCCGACATCAGGGTTAGACAGCTATCCCAAGACATCGAGAAGGCCTGTATATCTACATAATTGATATTGAACTTAAAATAACCATTTGTTTGATTGTCTTTACCTGTTTGCTAATAATATTAATAATACTTGATTTTTGGGATTTTCTCGAACCCTGTACTTATGTAGTCCAACTGTTGATAACTGCTAAAGGTATATAAGATAACTTCTTCATTATCAATGATATTTTTTATGGTTTTGAGATTTGGAAGGAGTGTTGTTGTAGAGGGAAACAAGGGATGTATGTATATTTTTGAGAGAAGTTAAAGGAAAGTAGTTTGTGCTAGTAGGTTGGTTATTTCTGAATGAGGAAAAGAGAGACAAGTTGAGAAGGACGAGTAAAGTTGTAAAAGGTTGGTGGAAGGAAGATATTGAGAAAGGAACTTTATATATAAATATTAGAACCCAATTGTACTTACCCCCTAACTCACAAAGACAACTAACTATATTAATTCAGATAGAAGCTAAAGTGGATATCTATTTTAAAATAGCCCTCTATAATGGCTACTAAGACACAGAAAATTTATTTGTGAAACTCTTGCTTCCTGGCTTCTAGAAATTTTTAGGTAGTAATTGTAATTGATACCATTAGGTTCTTACAGCCTTGGCCCCTCTTAAGCCTTAAAGTTACAGTTCCCAGTTATACAACTTGCAGAGATCAGATTAATCGATGACACTTGAGTACTTCCAATATAAAGCAGATAGGCCATATTAAATCGAGACGGTAAATGGTTATGTCTCCAATCTATATAAAATTCTGAATTCACCCAATTCTGGCCTATCGTACCCACCTCAACAAACAATATATGGTATATGGGAAGAGGACTTTTATTGGGAAGGATTAGAAAATTCTCCTGTCATACTGATTTCTATTGTAATAACACCAGGTTTACAGTAAATACTATTAAATATGTAATACTAAATTCATAGACAAATTAACCTTGCCTGAGGTTAATAAAACCCATGACAATATTGACACTGAAAATCCAATGTATTGGAAAATTGAAATTAATCCTCCCCATGAAGTCATTTTTATGGAAATGAATTAGCCAAAAGAAAAATTAGAATTTCTAGGTCATAAAATAAGAAGAAGTCTTCATTCACCTGGCCAAACTTATCATAAGGTACAAATAACAGTAGATGGGGGGGGACATTATTAGCTTAAGAAAAATTATGATAATATATGTAAAGCATTCTTTAGATGGCTAGGATGTTTATTCTCCTCAGACTCATACTTGTCTAATAGACATTTTCTGCTCCTAATCGGTGTTACTGGTTTAATACTATTGTTCTTGGCCCTAGTTTGTACACGTTATACTAGATACAAAAAGGAACATAAGACAGAGGAAAAAAACTCGGATCATGACAGCTCAAAGATTAGAAATGATCCAGAATATATGTAATGAAGACATATAGGACCTGACTTGTCCCCAATTGCTCACCCTTTCTTTTAAACAAATAATTCGGCCTTGAGTGCCATCTGAGGTTATAGTCTTGCCCCACCCCGAATGATCCAACATTCAGCAAGATAAATGCTGACACTAAGACTTCCGAGGAATGAGCCTTCCTAGCGCAGTGGGACCACACTATCAAACCAAAAGGTTGGTCATCAATGCATCCTTCGGATTGATTTATGACCAAAAGGGGGAAATGTGGACAGAAAAGGGGCCACATGTTAAACCTGACAAGCTCAGGAGACAGAAAATAACCACAGAGGATGGCGTGAACATAAAAATTCCTAACTAAGGTGGGCCATGGCGGGAAGTCACATCCTTGGCTTCCTTGACAAAGGTCAATCTTTACCTCAAGCCTGTCTGTGTCTTTTTGCATCTAAGATAACATACCCTTACGATACCAGAGTAATCAGACCCCGCAAGGGGCACAACCCTCCACACCAGAGCAGGAAACTACAAAGTCCCTCATTGTTATCTTGTTCCCCAAATACAATCTCTAAGTGCTATAAAATGCTATTAATTATGCTGTACCCACCAATGTAAAAGAAGTATGTGTCTCTCCATTTTACTTTTTATCCAATTCCAGAGATTTCCCCGCTTTGTTTTCTCCCACCCTCTTAATCTACAACCAACGGATTTCATGTAACCTTCCTCCTTTGATTCTAATGTATAAAATAAGTTACAAAATGGCCATTTTCTGGAGCATTTTCTCAATCCGTTGAGATTTTGCTTCCTGGCAATTGTCGTCAGTTTGGCTCAAATAAACTCATAAATTTTCTCTTAGGCTGGATATTTTTCATTGACAACTAGCAAAGGAACTTGTCTTAGAGTGGGCATGGGGTATAAAGAAAATCTCCATGTGAATTCATAACCTTGGGCTTGTCCTCAAATAGATTTAATCTTTGAATTTACACTCCTCTTATAGCCAGGATCCCCAAAACTAAGAACTTTTATAAAGAAAGTGGTCACAGACTGATTACTTTCCTGGATTATAAGGCTAAAGCAAACAAAACACCCTCAAGGCAGGCCAGACAGGATTCCCAGAAATAAAGCCTAACTTAACATGAGCTCCCTTTCCAAAATTATAAAACACAAAAGTTCATCATGAGCCAGACCAGTAGATAGATACACCAAACAGCAGTATTAGGCACCAAAGAACTTCAGGTAATTAAACTACTGAATAGCCTTAGACAAGAAAAGGTGTAAAGTGATACGTACAAAAGAAGGAATTTCAAGAATACAAAAAGAACAATGCACTCTAAAAAGAATAGGAAGATGTGAAAACGATGAGGATTTGGAGAATTTGTACATCAGTGCTATGAAGTATACAATCTCAAAACAGAACTATTTGCTTCATCCTTCTTCTCCTTTTCTTTCCTTCATTCATATTCATTCATTTCCCCAAAACTGAAATGAAGAATAAAAATCCATGGGGGACCACAACAGGATACTACTACACAACCACTAGAATATCCAAAATTAAAAAGGCTGATACCACCAAATACTGGCAGAGATATGAAGCAACCAGAATTCTCATACATTGTTGGTGGAAATATAAAACTGTACAACCACCTTGGGAAAAGGTCTGACAGTTTCTTATAAAACTAAACACACACCTACATTATGACCCATCAATCCCAATCCCAAGAGAAATTAAAACATTTCCAAATGATTTGTACAATGTTCACAGCAGCTTTATTCATATCCCAAACTGGAAACAGTTATCCATCAACAGAATGGGTAAAAAAAACAAAACAACAAACAAAAAACTGTGGTATACCTAGCAATAAAAAAGGAATGAACTGCTCATACATGCAACAATGTGAATGAGTTACAAAAACATTATGCTAAGTAAAAGAAACCTTATACAAAAGCACACTATATAACTCCATTTATATGAAGTTCTAGAACAAACTAATCTGTGTTGGGAGAGGGAACACAGGTTGCCTGGGGGTAAGGAGTGGACTGAGTAGAATGAGGCATGAGGGGATTTTGGGGTGATGCTAATGTTCTAGCCTCTCAGCGGGGCAGTGGGGGTGGGGTGAGGGTGGGGTGTTAGGGTTATACATGCATAAGCATTTGTTAATACTCAGCAAATGTACTCCTGACAATCGCAGGTAAATTTTATATCAAAGGAAAATTCTGTAAACATACTGAACTCTAGTTAGTAGTATGCATGCTGAAACACTCAGGGAAAAGCATACTGCTATCCCCGATTTACTTTGCAGATAGGCTGATGGATAGAGAGAGGGATAAGTAGTGGTCAACAGTTACATGATAGAGTGAAATGATATAGATGGTAGATATATGAGAGTTCACTGTAAAAAATTTTTTAACTTTGTACTTTGAAATTTTTCATAATAAAATGTTGGGGGGCAGAGAGTTTAAAAAAATAAAAGTCCCTGGAGGGGTTTCTGAAAATGCCTAGGCTGGAGGTGGTCTTGTGCAGTGAGTGGCTGGGTGCAGGTAGCCAAACCTCTATACTATGTACAAAGGCTGTGGTGGGCCCAGCCACCTTGACAACGTGCACGAATCAGAAAAGTAGAGGACACTATGGACCATCTTTCTGTAACATGAGATATTGCCAAACAAGAGGTAGTACCCTCAGGAAAGTAGCACATTTGTGGTGCAGAGGGGGCAGGGGCTGCCCAGATAAAAGCGACATAAAGACTGAGGGACCACGGGGTTGGGGCAGGAATGGAAGGTAAGGTAGTGGAAGCCATAATAATGGAGGAGGGAACACAGGCCTTTCTCTTGTATGAAATCTAGCTTTGTAATTTATTAGCCCTATGACTTGGGTCACTTACATAAGCCTCCATTTTCTCATTTGCAAAAGGAAATGGCTGTCTCACAGGACCTGTAAGGGTTATATGAGAACCAGTATTTATGGCTCTGGCTATGGTTGGCTCAGCCACTCACACTCATCTACATTTATCCCGTTTTACTGGGCTTGGAGAAATCCAAGTGCAGCTGGGATCACTCTGCTCAGTAGCTTCCTACTGACCAATCCTTATGAGAAGAGGCTGGGAGACGGAGGGCCTACGAGGTAAAACATGTTTTAGCATTTGTGTTAGGCCTCCTTTTCCATTTCCTGTAGATCCTCTGGAGCATAAAGAATCCATTTATGAGGGTAATTTATCCCACCTCCTCATGCCACCCCTTTAGGACATATTCTTCTGGCTATAATAGATGTTGCTCATCCTTCAGGTCTCAGCCAAATGTAATATCCTCAGGGAAGCCACCCTAAGTCTTCCCATTAGAGATTTCACAGCACAATGTATTTCTCCCTTTAAACAGTAAAGGCAGCTGTAATTTGATAATTATTTCTAATTAAGGTCACAGAAGGCAGGAAATTGTCTTGCACACTGTCTCCAGTTCCTAGCACAAAACCCAACAAATGGCAGTTGATCATTAAAAAAAGAACTATCTTTTTAAAAAAAAGAACTGTTTAATTGTCCAGAAATACAGGACACAGTTAAATGAATTATAGCACATTCATAAAATGAAATATTTATGGCCATTTAAAATTGTAGTCTAATAAGTTAGATAGACATACATATATTGTAGATATTTGTACACAAAAAAAGATATAACTAAAGACACCAAAATGTTAGCAAGGATTATATCTGGATGGCAGGGTGATCTTTACTTTCTTCTTTACACTTTTATTACATTTTACAAACTTTCTACAATAAACACAAATTATATTTATAGTAAAATTTATTTTTAAAGGGAATAATTCCTTCACTCAACAGTTCTTTATTCTGAGGAGTCAGAGATGCTAATAAAGATTATGTACATACAAGGATATTCCTGATAACATTAGAGAACAAAAAGTATATAAAACAATTTACATATAGAAGAATAAGTTATAGCCCATCCACACTCTGAAAAACATCTAGCAGTTTTCAAAAATGATGTTGTATATGAATGTTTAATAACATTTTAAAAATACTCAGAGTAAAGAAACAGAAGGAATTATAACCACGCCCTGAAATATGCCTATTTGGGTATAAAATTTCAGTTTTATGAGTTCTTTTGGGCATCTCTCCTTTAGCCCTAATTTGCCTCTTCAAATTTGCCAAGACCAATTAGGATTTGAGGGCCTCCTACAAGCATGATGGAGCTCAGGTGAAGGCTTTGGTGAGTCCACTGCACTTCGTGAGGTTGGTTCCTGACCCAAGTCAGTTCTCCTACAGTCCTACAGTTTGCTGGTTTAGTCTGGCCTTACTTAATCTTATGCATCTTTTGCATTATGATTTCTTTTGTTTTTTTACTGTTTTTTTTCCTCCTTATCTCCTTTAGTAATTCAACTTTAGAGGTACCAAATATCTTAGGAAACCCTTGTGAGTGGTTTAGATACCCAAGAGTCACAAAAACACTGAATGTAGGCTGGTAGAAAACCACATTATAAAGCCATGTTACACAGTAATCAATGCAAGCACACTGGCCTGTTATATCATGTTATGATAATTAATTTCAACTGTGTCCATTTTAACAGAATAAAAGGGTATTAATTCAGGGACTAGAGAAGCAATTTTTTTCCACTGAAACTGAAAATTCCAAGAAATTTCACATATTACCTATAAGGCAGGGTGACTCTATCAAAATATTCGTATCTATTCAATTACACCTCAATAAAACTAGGGAAAATACAAATAAATCATAATACAAAAGAGGCAGAATTAATTTATGACATTAACAGTCAGAATAGTGGTTACTATTAGGTGGGAGACAGGAGGTAGTGAATGAGACAAGGCATTGGGAGTTTCAGGCGTGATAGCAATGTTCTATTTCTTAACCTGGGTAATACTCACTTTGTGATACTATATAGAGCAGTAGTTATGATCTGTGCACTTATCTGTATATGTTATACTTCAATAAAAAAGCTTTTGAAAGGCTTTAAAAAATATTCATATTTACCTTTCAGTGGTAGAGGACTATTTTTTCAATTTAATGATAACCGTACATAAAATGTTGGTTGCCTACCTATCATTTCCCTCATTTTTCCCAGCCAAGTTTCCAACATGGACCTCTCTAAAGTTCTCTGATTATACATCTTGATGCTTTGCCCAGATACACAAGAGATCTGAGCAAGGAAGAGCCAAATGACGAGCAAGGGACAAGACTGAAAGAATTTAAAGAAGCACTGTCATGTACAATACCACATTATGACCCCAAGAAGTAAGTTTCATTCTCATCACTCCAAGTTACAAATAAATAAACTAAAATTTGGAGTTAAATGAGTCACCTAAAGGGGCAGATCCTAAAACTGAACCTTTGTCTCTTCACTCAGTACACTATTTTGTCTACAGCGCAAACAATAATCTGTTCTTTGTTAAAATCAGATGCAGAGACCAAATCTTATAGTTTTGCTCACATTTAGTAAATGAGTATGTACAGACTAAATTTTAAAAACATGAAAATACATGGTTCAAAATCAATATTCTGTTATTAATACAATTATTTTTGCTAGAGTATAATATCCAACCAAAGTATGGGAAGCTACTTTTTTCAAACTCCCAGATCATATTAGTGGTATTAACAGGTTATGGATTAATAAGCACCAAATAAATAACAGTTTGCCATTTTGGAAGTTGGTATTTTAGAAATTTTTATTAATTCTCATTAATATTCACAATCCTGAAAGTAGAACATATCTCTAGTACTCAATATTTAGTGCTGATAGAGGAAAATGAAAATTAATCGTTACTGCTGTTTTATTAGTAATAATAACAATAATGATATGCCCTAAATTCTATTTGAAGCAAGCTTAGTCTTCATTTTTTGTGTTTAGAAGAAAGGCAGTTTTCTACATTTCTAATTGACCATAATATCCTCCTTACTACTGCACCAACCTGGTAGTTACAAGATGCAAATCAAGTACTACGTACTCTACATTCCAAAGTTCACTCTGAGCCTTGATTTCTTCAAGTGTAAATCAGGGAACAATTAATAGTGGTTTAAAGACCAAAAAGGACTGCTGCAAAGTTGGTTGATTATAACAGCCTCAGGCTTTGTCCAAGACAAAACAAGAGTTCTGAGCAAGGAAGAGACAACCCATCAGTAAGACACAAAGAAACACACACACACCCCGCACACGCACTCCTGTGAGCTTCTGTCAAGTGCTTAAGCGAGAAGGAAGTGGCTAATTCTCTTCAAAACCCACAAGAGATTCTTTAGCATTTCCTAAAAGCAAATGCAACTGACCACCGAAGAGGCCTCCAAGGGTTGTGACGTTCGTTCCTTTTGTCAATGCGGCTGTAGACCCTTCTTTCCCATTTGCCAGCTCACGTCTAAGACTACACAGAAATGCTCTTGACTGTTTGCAACCCGCTGCGGCCCCAAGTGCAACAACAGTAAAAGGTTCTTTCAATATGTTGGTAAGAAGTCCCAACTAGAGACATCTACTAACCCCGTTATGGCAAGGGCATACACGACTGTATCTTAATGATACTGCAACGAAAACCCATCACCCCTACCAAAATAACAAAGGTAATAACGAAGGGTGTGTTCCAACGTCACACTGTTATAGTGACCTGAGGTCGCGTCTCTTCGACCTTGTCCAGATTTTACACCGAAACCTCCCGCAAGCCTGAGAGCGAAAGAGACTTGGACAGTTAACAATTCTGCGCCCGGCTTCCGGGAACTCTGGCGGAGGTTTCTATAACTGGGTAACATTTCCTCTTTTCTTTTGTCCTCCAAATTCGCTTTAAAACAAAATGAAGGCAGGCTCCTTTGGCTGACAGATATCCGGGATTTTAAAACTGAGTACAAGACCCCGACAGCCGCGGGGCGTCCGCTGTCCTAGTCCGCCCAAGCAGGTGCAGGAAAATTGGATCCACCACCCGATTTCCGGGAATACGGGGGACTTACCCGCAGCCCGACTTCCGGGAATGCCGAGGGCCCCACCCACCGCCCACCCGGCCCACTCTCCGCCGGACTTGAGGAAAGCCGTGGCCCGCCCACCGCCCGATCAGGAAGCCCGGTCCCCTGGAAGCAGGCCGAGTCCCGCGAATCGGGCGGGCGCTACCACTGCCTCCGCGCAGACGCACCCGAGTTATTTACTTTCGTTTCCGCGGCAAACTTCCCGAGGCCGGACTGAGAGAAGCAGCGGTGGGCAAGTCAGGAGTTACTCCGACTTCGCGGCCGCCTCGCTGGGGTGGGCTGGGGGAGGACGCCCGAGTCCGGCGGGGGTGGTCACCGAGGACAGAGCTCAGCGGGCTTGGGAGCCGGGACACAGAGTGGCCGCCGCGCCCCTCGCTCACCGCGCCCAGCTCTGTGGGCCCCGCCGTGCCGCGCGCGTCCAGCTGATTGGTTCGCGCTCCCTCGTCTCACTGGCACAGCGCGGTTGGTTCCTGGAAGTGCGGGCCGGGCAGGACCCCTGCGCTCGGGGAGACCTGTCCGGTGTCCGCGCCGACAAAGCGACGAATGATTAAGCGGGGGCGGGCGGAGGGGCGTGGACTGCTCGCTCCGCCTCCTTCCTGGGAGGAGGATAGGGAGAGCCTTCCTGCCCTGCGGTCGGGGCCTCGTACCCTCAGATCTGTCAGCCAAAGGATCCCTTTTTTACTTATTTGAAATTGAGTAGGGAGGCCAAAGAAAAGGAAATGACACCTAGTCCTAGAAACCTCCGCCCTGCGGGAGAGGCTACCTGGCTGAGTGAACAGCACCGGGTAGGTTTCCCAGGGGATTCTGAGCTCTGCGTGCTAAGCACTGCTTGAACCTCAGGCAAATTACCATTCTCTTACCTCTCTTCACCTGTAAAGTGGGGGTAATAAAGCCTACTGTGAGAGGAAGAAATGCGATATTATTTTGCAGCCCTTTAAAATGGTGACTGGGAAGTCTTCAAGAAAAATGGAAATGCTTGGTATAGTGCTATATTGAAATTATACACAGCATGATTACATATTATAAAAGGTATATAGTCAAGAGAATGAGAAGCCACATACTGGAAGAAAATATTTGCAAAAGACATATCTGATAAAGGACTTATCCAAAATACATTTGACCCTTAAAAAGTGGGTTTGTACTGCGTGGGTCTACTTATAGGAGTATTTTTTAAATCTTTGTTTAGGTGGACCCAGGCACAGTTCAAACCTGCCTTGTTCAAGGGTCAACTGTATTTTCATGTTTGGAAGGCTGATTTAAGTTATACCCAGATGTTGGACTGCATAGGTTGTGGGCGCCACACCCCCCCTCCCCACCTCTTGTTCAAGGGTCAACTGCATGTTAAAAACTTACTCAACAATTAAGAAAAGGAACAACCCAATTAGAAAATAGGAAAAAGATCTAATAAACATCTGACGATACAGATGGCAAGTAAGCATATGAAAATATGCTCACCGTTATAGGTTATTAGGAAATTGCAAATTTGAAAAAAACAATAGGATACCAAGTTACACAGCTGTTAGAATGACTAAAATCCAAAATACAACATGAAATGTTGGTGAGGATGTGGAACAATAGGAATTTTCATTCATTGTTGGTGTGAATGCAAATTGGCACAGCCACTTTGGAAGAAAATTTGACAGTTTTATTTTTTAAGCTAAAAACAGTCTATCGTATGATCCAGCAACCACATGTCTTGGTATTCACCAAATGAGTCGAAAGCTTACGTCTACACAAAAACCTGCACATAAATGTTTATTGCACCTTTATTTCTAATTGCCAAAACTTGAATGCAACCAATATTGTCCTTCCGTGGATGAATGGGCAAAAAACTTGTGATCCACCCATACTATGGAATATTATTCAGTGCTAAGAAGAAATGTGCTATCAAACCACAAAAAGACATGGAGGAACCTTAAATGCTTATTTTTAAGTGAAGGAAGGCAATCTAAAAAAGCTACATAATATATGATTCCAACTGACATTCTAGAGAAGGTCAAATTATGGAAACAAAAAAAATGTTCTCTGGTTTGTGGGGAGGGATGGATGAATAATAGGTGGAGCATGGATTTTTAGGGCAGTGAAATTATTCTGTGTGATACTATAATGGTGGATACATTACACATTTGTTAAACCCATAAATGTACAAAAGAGTGAAACCAAATGTAAACTATGGAATTTGCTTGATAATGATGTGTCAGTTGATTAATTATAACAAAGGTACCACACTGGTGCAAGATGGTGGAAGAGGCTGTTTGTTTGTTTGTTTGGTTGTTTGGTTGGTTGGATTTTTTTGGGGGTAGAATATGTGGGAACACACTGCTCTTTCCACTCAGTTTTGCTGTGAAACTAAAACTGCTGTAAACAATAAAATTGTGTAGTATGTTAGTGGTGAGTGCTAAGAGAAAAAAGCACCAAAGTTGGATAGGAGATGTGCATGTATGTGTGGGTAATATATCACAATTTTATATGGAGTGGCCAGGAAAGATCTCACTGTAAAGGTGATATTTGAATAAATAGCTAAAGGAAGTGAGGAAGGAAGCCATGAGGATATCTTGGGGACAAGCATACTAAGCACCAAAAGGGAAGAGCAAGGGCAAAGGCTCAGAGATGGGAGCAAAAGGAAGAGATACCTGTGGAAGAAACAAGACAAAAAGTAGTAATAGAGAGTAAGGTCAGAAAGGTAAGGCAAGGAGAAGGGGAGTTTAGGTGACAACTTACAGGTGATTTTAAGAAGTTTGTCTTGTATTCTAAGTGAATTGAGTCATTGGAGGGTTTTTGTGCAGAAGTGAAGAATGCTCTAAATTATAATAGAATCGCTTTGGCTGCTGAGTTGAAAATATACTGCAAAGGAACAAGAGCAAAGCAGGAAGACAAGTTTGGAGATGATTGCAGTAATGCAGACAGGATGAGGATGGCTGGAAAGAGAGTGAGCAATAGAAGTAAAGAGAAATTGTGAGATTCTGAATAAAATATGAAGGTGGATTAGCTTAGAGATCAGAAACAGGGTGTGGGAAATAGCTGGAAGGTTTTTATCCTGAGTATAATTTGAAGCATGGAGTTGCTGTATACTAAATGGGAAATAATAGTGTGAACAGCAGGTTTGTGTAAAATATCAGAAGCTGTGTTTAAACATGTTAATTTGAGGTGCCATTAAACATCCAGCTGGAGATGTCAAGTAGGCAGGTGGATATATGAGTATGGAGTTCAAGGAAGGGGTCCACGTTGAAAATATAAATTAGAATGTTATCAATACATGGATGATACCATGGATGGTAACTAAAGCTACGAGGCAAGATTATGAAGGGAGTGAATGTAGATAGAAAAGAGGTCTGAGTGGGGCTGGCCGAGTGGCGCAGTTGGTTAGAGCGTATTCTCTGAACAACAAGGTTGCCGGTTCCACTCCCGCATGGGATGGTGGGCTGCGTCCCCACCCTACCCCCTCACCCCCACCCCTGCAACTAGATTGAAAGTGGCGACTGGACTTGGAGCTGAGCTTGCGCCCTCCACAACTGGGATTGAAGGACAACAACTTGACTTGGAGCTGATGGGTCCTAGAAAAACACAATGTTCCCCTTCCCCAATTCCCCAACACTGTTCCCCTCCCCAATTCCCTAATAACATCTTAAAAAAAGAGAGAGAGAGGTCTGAGGAATGAGCCCTGGGGTCCTACAATATTTAGAAGTTGTTGAGATGAAGAGCAGCCACCAGGAAAATAGGGGGAAACCAGGTCATGGGGGATCCTTAGGAGAGTGTCTAGTTATGCCAAATGCTGCTAATATATCAAGAAAGATGTGGACTAAGAATTCACCATTGGATTTGATAGCATGGAAACTGTCAAAGACCACAATAATGTAAGTTTAGTGGTATAGTAGTAGCAAAAGCATGTTTGGAGTAGGTTCAAGAAAAAGTTGGAGGAGACAGGGAGAAAACTGAGAGACTGAGTATAGTTAGGCCTTTAAAGGAATTTTTCATAAAAGGAAATGAGATAAATAGAGCAAAATCTGGAGATGGAAGTGGAGTACAGAAATTATTAAGATCCCATATTTATTCTAAGACACTTTACAGTTTACTGGAAAGGCAATTGTTCTATAAAAATGGAAATGTTATTTAATAAGAGTGATGATAGAGGTATGTGCCAGGTGCTATAACAACAAGAAAAGGTTCTACTTGAGAGGATAATAATTAGACTCAAAAGGAAGAGAACCAAGAAAAGCTTCACAATGGAAGTCACTCGGGTTGACTCTTAGAAGTATGAGTAGAGAAATTCCTATTCTGGTTTTGATAGACCCTACAAAATTAATCCTTCTATCGAAAAGAATAATGGAATATGTACAAAATATGTAAAATGGCTGAAGACATTGGAAAGCAACTAACACAAGGAGGACTCAAGAGGCTACTGTCCTTGAGAAGAAGAAAAAAATGTGAAGTGATCTCCATATTCACTCATTTATCACAGCTTTTTCTCTGAGGGCATTTCTAATTCTGTGCAAAGGATAGTAGAACCCAAGCAGAAAGGAGCAGTCCCACTGGTTGAGGAGGGCAGAGTTTGGAACCTGAAAAGCAAAATCTCAGAAAGGAGGGAAGTAAAGAGAAGTACCTCCAAAATTGCCCATTGAAATTGCACTCCAGTGATTGGCTGATGGTGATTGGCAGACTCCAAAACACCTAGCAGGCAAAAGCAGATCAGAGGCTAAAAAGCTGATCAGAATTTCCAGTAGCTTCATAATATGTTGGAGTTCAAGCCCTGCTAAGCTGGAGAGGCCCTGGAAAACATCCTAGGCTTTATATTTGATATCTCAAAGAAGGGACAGACCCTATGAGTCAGGACCATGTCTGTCTTAGCCTGCTCAGTCTACCATAACAAAATACTGTATAGACTGGGTAGCTGAAACAACACATTTATTTTCTCACTGTTTTCGAGGCTGTAAGTTAGAGATCAGGATGCCAGCATAGTTGGTTTCTTGTTAGGCCTCACCTCCTGGCTTGTAGGTAGTCGCCATCTCACTTTATGCTCACATGACTGCTTCTTTGTGCATGTCTGGAGAGAAGCAAGCTCTATGGTGTCTCTTCTTATAAGGGCACACATTTCATCATGAGGGTTCCATCCTCATGACCTCATCTAAACCTAATTGCCTGCTAATGACCCCATCTATAAATGCCATCACACTGGGGTGTTAAGGTTTCAACATAAGAATTTGGGGTGAGGGACACAATTCAGTCCATAGCAATGCCCTAGAAATAAGAACATAAAGACAAAATTGAAATAACACAGCTCTAACAGCCCAGCTCTAACCCACCTAAAACAGAACCACAGTAATTTGATAGTAAACTATCTGCTTGTCAGAGGAAACTTAACCCTTTTTGAAGGTAGACAACATCATTCTGCACCTCTACATTTTCTTGTAATGTCTGACATTCAATAAAAAACATATGAAACATGCTAAACATAGTAGGAATTATTTTTTTTTAAGAAAAGACAAGAGAAATAGTACCACAGCTGATTCAGTTATTGAGTAATCAGACAGGGACTTAATTTTGATAACAATTTTAAACAAAATACATGTAAAGATGAAGCATCTCACCAAAAATCTGAAAGCTGTTTAAAGGAAGGCAAAAGGAGATTCTAGAACCTGAAATATACTTGAAATTAAGAAAGCAAGTGGATGGGTTTAAAGCAGATAAAAACATAGGATTAGTGAACTGGAAGACAGGTCAGTAAAAAATATCCAGGGGCCAGCCAAGTGGTTCAGTTGGTTAAGAGCTTGCTCAAGAGTGTGAGCTCTGAGCAACAGCAGTTCCAGTCCTGCCTGAGCTGAGCTGCCGCTGAGCTGCTAACAGGTGACAGGATGGCTCAGCTAAAAAAAAAAAAATCCAGAGTGAAGAACAGAGAGAAAAATAGATAGACATAGAAGGGGTGGGGGGGGAATATCAGATATTTGTGCTATTGAAATACCAGAGGGAACAAATAATCCAATTAAAAAATGGGCAGAGGACCTGAATGGACATTTCTCCAAAGAGGACATACAGATGGCCAATAGACATATGAAAAGAGTCTCAACATCACTAATCATCAGAGAAATGCAAATAAAAACCACAATGAGATATCACTTCACACCAGTTAGAATGGGTATCATCAACAAGACAAATAATAACCAGTGTTGGAGAGGCTGTGGAGGAAAAGGAACCCTCATACACTATTGGTGGGAATACAGATTGGTGCTGCAGCTGCTAGGGAAGGCAGTATGGAGGTTCCTCAAAAAATTAAGAATAGAATTACCATATGACCCATCAATCCCTCTCCTGAGTATTTACCCAAAAAATCTGAAAATATTTATCCATAAAGATATATGCTCATATGTGCTCCGATGTTCATTGCAGTTTTATTTATGGTGGCCAAGACATGTAAAGTGTCCTTCTGTAGATGATTGGATAAATAAGATGTGGTATGTATACACAATGGAATACTATTCTTCCATTAGAAAAGATGAAATAGTGCCATTTGTGACAACATGGATGGATCTTGACATTATTATGCTAAGCGAAATAAGTCAGAAAAAGTCAAAAACCATATTTTACTGATATATCTGATATAAAACTGAAAGCAACAAAGGAATAAGACAAATAAACAAAAATTCATAGACACAGACAACAGTTTAGTGGTTACCAGAGGGTATGGGGAGAGGGGGATGGTAAATGAGGGTAAACGGGATCAAATATATGCTGATGGAAGGAAAACTGACTCTGGGTGGTGAACTCACAATATGATATATAGATGATGTATCACAGAATTGTACACTTGAAACCTATGTAACTTTACTGACCATTGTCACCCCAATAAACTTTAATAAATAAAAAAAAAGAAAAAGAAAAACCAGAAGACAGAGGAATGTAATGAGATGGAATAATTATTTACCTAGAAGCCCATATTTAACAAAACTCTCTCAAGAACAACAGCAAACTAAAGACATTTCAAGTCACACAAAACCTGAACGCATAGGTCAAAGAGAGTCTCCCTAAAACAAATTACTTAAATGGAAAAAAATAATCCCAGGTGGAAGAACTAAGATGCAAAAAACTAAAGACATTGATTAGGTAAAACAATAATTATGTTTACTTTGTAGAATCAAAAACAAAGTACTCTAAGGTTCATATATTATACAGTAAGAGGATAAATATACTGATGAAATTAGGCCTTGTTAATTGTACATCCTAAAAATTCTGGGGAAACCTCTAAATAAAAGACATAGAGTTCATAACTTTAGTAGAAGAAGGAAAAGGAATGAGGGAGTAAAGGAAACTTTAATCACTCCAAAAGAAGACAAGAAAGAAGAGGATTAAAAGAAAACAACAGAAAAAATAAATACAAAGCATAAATAAAATAAGGTTAAAATAAGGCCAAATACATTAGTAGACAAAGTAAATGTAAATGAATTAAAGAAAGAAACAAAAAAAAGTACCAGAGGGAGAGAATGGGATAGAAGCAATGTATGAAAAATTACTGGCCAAAGATTTTTAAAATTTAATGGAAAGCTTTAAACAACACATTCAAGAAACTTTACAAAACCATACAGGATAAATACAAAGAAAACCACACCTAGACACGGAATAGTCAGCTGAAAATAAAGGCAAAAAGGAAATTTTAAAAGCAGCTGGACAGAAAAGACATATTATCTTCAAGATGATAACACCAGGGTCAGCCGAGTGGATCAGTTGATTAAGAGCGCAAGCTCTGAGCAACAGTGTCGCCGGTTTGATTCCCACATGGGTCAGTGAGCTGCACCCGAGCTGAGCTGCCACTGAGTTGCCAACAGATGGCAGGATGGCTCAGTTGGTGAGAGTATGTGCTCCTAACAACAAGGTTGCCGGTTGGACTCCTGCATGTGATAGTGGGCTACGCCCACCTACAACTAAGATTGAACACGGTACCTTGAGCTGAGCTGCCCTGAGTTGCTGAAGGGCAGCCAGATGGCTCAGTGGTTAGAGCGTGCACCCTCAGCAACAAGGTTTCTGGTTTGACTCTCTGCATGGGATGGTGGGTTACACCTACCCGCAACTAAGACTGAACACAGCACCTTGAGCTGAGCACCAGCGAGTTGCCAGTGGGCAGCAGGATGGCAACTGGACTTGGGAGCTGAGCTAGCTGCACCCTCCACAACTAAGATTGAAGGACAACAACTTGGCTGTTCCCCTTTTCCAATTCCCCAATAAAATCTTAAAAAAAAAAAAGATAACACCAATAAAGATGGCTGACTTTATAAAAGAAATTAAAAACAGTGAATTGTCATTTATAATGTGCTGATATAAAAAATATGTATTCCAACCCAAAATTTTATAGCTAGCTAAATTACACTTCATAAATGAAAGCAAAATAAACTCTTTTTTTCCAAACAGAACTTAGAGGATTTATTACCAGAACAGCTGCATTACAAATAATACTAAAGAGAGTCCTATAGGCTGAAGGAAAAGGACCTCAGAAAGAACACAGAATGACAAGAAGGAAGAAAGCAACACTGGAAAGGGTAAAAACATAGATGAATATAAATAAATTTTGAATGTATAAAACAATAATAATGGCGATACCTTGTGGGCTTGAAAACATGTAGGAGAAGGTCCAAGATGGCAGAATAGATAAACATGATGTCTGCTGCCTCCCATGATCACATTAAAATTACAACTAAATTATAGAAGTCAACCTTGAGAATCATCTAAAGACTAGCTGAACAGAACCCCTATAACTAAAGATATAAAGAAGAGGCCACATTGAGCTTGGTAGGACGGGCAGAGATGCAAGATGGGCTGACTGCAAACCCACAGGTGGCAGTGGAGCACTCGGAGGGACACCTCAGCAGTGGAGTTCCCTCCTGAAGCATGAGGGGCCCCAGCACCACTCTGGGGCTCCCCAGCCAAGGGGTCCTATGTCGGGAATGGAGCCCCCACAGCGTCTGGCAATGAATATCAGCGAGGATCCTGGCCAGCCATCCCAGTGAGACGGAGGGCAACTGGAAGCCCAGATGTCCTCTTAAAGGTCCTGTGCACAGACTCACTCACTCGTAAGCACTCACTCTGGGCTACAGCAGAGTGGAGGCAACTTGAGAGGTGCCAGAGACATACAAGGAAGGACTGAGTTGTATGGCCTCAGGACAAGGACTAGAGACTAGAGGGACAGCTGCCATTATCCTTGTGTGAAGCCCATCTCACGTGTAGCCTATAGAAGGGTGCCATCTTTCCTGTGTTGAACTCACCCCCATAGGGCTAAATCTGAGACCACATTGGTCTGATAAAATTTACATGCATGCACCACCTTCATGACTCCCTGAATTCCCATACTGCCCAGCTACTGCAGCATCACCCAGAGCACTCTCAGCTCCTGTGCAGCTCAGAAAGTTGCAGGAGGCTTCTATAGCAGCAGTTGGCCTTTGGTGGCCTGGGAAAATTTCGGTGGCAGGTGGTCAGCCCAAGCTTGTGCTGCAGTCTTTCTTGGGTGGCTCTTGGGGTTCTGTGGGCCTGGAATGGATGATGGCTGGCTGTGGTGTTTTCAGGGCATTTTGTAGAGTGGCCACAGGCTCAGCACAGGCATAATAAGTGAATCTGCATTAACTTTGTGAAAACCACTATCCACACCATGTGACGCCTGGGACCTACCACACCCAACTCAGCAGCATTGCTGGGGGCACTGTCAGCACCAGGTAAACCAGCCCAGTGCATGTACCTAAGGAGGCTCTTTCAGCAGCTGAGACTTATGGGAAGCCAGCAGGTAGCAATAGGCCTAGGGGGGCCTGAGCTTTTGCTAAACTTCCCAAGGCTCAATACAGGTGGCAGCTGGCCTTGGTTCACAGCAAGGCCACCCCTACATGCCTCTAGGTCCAACATAGGCAAGCTCCTATGTCCTACAAAGCTCCTATGATATAGCCCTGGGCAGGTCACAGGCAAGGATGAAATTGGCCTGCAAGGGAGCCCCTCCAAAAAGGCACCAGAAAAAAACACAACCAAAGGTTGACCTCAGACCACATCAGAACACTACCCGATTAGTCCCACAAGCGGGACAAAAAAAGAGTGGTCTCAACAGGCACAAGAGACCACTCAGGCAAACCACCCTCTGTGGGGTCAGCCTCCACACAGCAGCCCATATGCTGTGGGTGTAGCCAGTGCTCACAGGCAGTCAGTCTAAGGGTCAGTCCTGCCCACTAACATGCCAGAAGCAATTAAGGATCAATTACAATAGAATACACACACGGGACGCTCCTGGAACACACACACAGGTGATCAGGGAGACTGCATCATTAGACCACACAGGACATCTAGTACATAAAGCCACCTGGCAAAGACTGAGAGACATAAGAGATCTATCTAATACAAAGAAGCAAACACAGAGAGGCAGCCAGAATGAGGAAACAAACATGTCTCAAATAAAAGAATAGGAGAAAACTCCAGAAAAAAACCCTAAATGAAATGGAGGCAATCAACCTACCAGAGACAGTTTAAAACACTGGTCATAAGAATACTGAGGAAACTTAGAACTTTTACAAAGAAATAATAAACAAAAAGAAGGACATAGAAACCATAAACAAGAACCAGTCAGAAATAAAGAATATAATATCTGAAATGAAGAACACACTAGAAGGAATCAGTAGCAGATTAAATAAAGCACAGGATTGAATCAGCAATTTAGAAGACAAGTAGCAAAACACACCCAATCAGAACAACAACAAAGAAGAATTTAAAAAATGAAGATAGTTTAAGGGACTTCTGAGACAACATCAAGAGTAACATTCACATCATAGGAGTCCCAGAAGGAGAAGAGAGGGAGCAAGGGATTGAGAATCTATTATATTTGAAGAAATAATGACTGAAAACTTCCCTAAACTGGTGAAGGAAATAGACATACAATTCCAGGAAGCACAGAGAATCCCAAATAAGATGAACCCAAACAGGCCCACACCAAGACACATTATAAGTAAAATGGCAAAGGTTAAAGACTAAGAGAGAATCCTAAGAGCAGCAAGAGAATGACAAGCAGTTACTTACAAAAGAGCTCCCATAAGACAATCAGCTGATTTCTCAACAGAAACTTTGCAGACCAGAAGAGCGTGCCAGGAAATATTCAAAGTGATGACAAGCAGGGGCCTACAACCAAGACTACTCTATTCAGCAAGGCTATCATTTAAAATTGAAGGACAGATAAAGAGCTCCCCAGACAAGAAAAACCTAAAGGAATTAATTACCACCAAGCCAGTATTACAAAGAATGTTAAAGGGTCTTCTTTAAGAAAAAGGGGGGAAACGAACAACAAAAGAAGGTAAAAAATATGAATAATAAAATGGCAATAACTATATACCTATCAATAACCACTTTAAATGTAAATGGGTTAAATGTTCCAATCAAAAGACATAGGATAGCTGAATGGATAAGTAAGCAAGATCCATATATATGCTGTCTACAGGAGACCCACTTCAGATTGAAAGACACACATATGACATAGACTGAAAGTAAAAGGATGGAAAATACATTTTACTTCAATAGAAATGAAAAAAAGTTGGGTAGCAATACTTCTATCAGACAAAATAAACTTTAAAATAAAGACTATAATAGAAGACAAAGAAGGAAATTGCATAATGATAAAGGGGTCAATCCAACCAGAGGACATACCCAAGTAAATAAACATCAATGCACCTAACATAGGAGCACTAAATGTATAAAACAAATATTGACTTACATATAGGGAGAGATCAACAGTAACACAATAATCATAGGGGAGTTTAACACCCCATTGACACCAATAGACAAATCTTCCAGACAGAAAATCAACAAGGAAACAGCAGTCTTAAGTGACACACTAGACCAGATGGATTTAATTGATATTTTTATAGTTTTACACCCAAAAATAGCAGAATACATGAGGTGTGATTTTAAAAAATATATATTTTGAATGTTTAAATTAAAAAAGATTGTTATAGTAAAAGACACATTGCCATTAGTCCCCTTCAAAATACTCTCTCTTGCTTCAAACACACTTATCCCATCCTTCTTGCCACTTTCTGAAGCAGTTCTGAAGTCCTCTTTCATGAGTGTCTTTAGTTGTGCTGTTTTGGCTGCCTGATGTCCTGAATCTATTCAAAACATTTTCCTTTCATGATCATTTTGAATTTGGGGAAGAGCCAGGGGATCACATAGTGTCAGATCCATGAATAAAGTGGATGAGAACACACAATAATGTTTTTTTTTTGTTGTTGTTGTTTTTGTTTTTTATTGGGGAATTAAGGGCGGGGAACAGACAAGTTGCTGTCCTTTTGTTCTTCAGTCTAGTTGTGGACTTCGTCACTTCACTGGCCCATGTTGGTATTATCATTGTGCTCTTCCCGTGTGAGGCAGTCACTCGCCGGCCATTGGACAGCAGCTCACGAAAGCGCACGCCTGCTGCCAGCCAGCCCCACTGCAGCCTATGCCATTGCTGGTGACTCATGGCAGCCCAGCTCCAGATTGAGCTGTTGTTCACCATCTTAGTTGTAGAGGGCGCAGCGTCAGTGGCCCTCATGTGGGATCTGAACCGGGGCCCTGCTGCTTAGAGCTGGTGTCCCAAGCCAACTCTTAACCAATGCTCCACTTGGCCGGCCCCACAATAATGTTTTTATTTGACATAAATTGCCGTACCAAAAGCGATGTGTGATACGGAGCATTGTCATGATGGATGATGAAATCGTTTGCCCATTTCTCAGGCTTTCTATGCACATAGTTTCTTAAACACTCTAATAAGCCTTTATAATATTCAGAGTTCACCATAGTGTTCCTGGGTACAAACTCAGCTCACACAATTCCATTAAGGTTGAAAAACACAATTAACATCACCTTGATGTTACTCGTAGATCTTAATTGATGTGCTTTTTTTCACCCAAGGAGAACTGGATGATTTCTATTGAGAACTCTGAACCTTGGTCTCAGGATTATAACCATAGACCCAAGTTTCACTTCTTGTGATGACATGTCTTAAAAAGGTGGAATCTAAAGCACAATGGCGCAACTCCAATGAAAAAAAACACTGTTGCTTTTGTTCGACAGTCAAAGCGTGTGGAACAAATTTTGCACTCACTCGCCTCATGTTCAAATCTTTTGGTAAAATGCTTTGAACAGAACCATAACAGATCTCAGATGCTCAGAAATTTCCCTAGTATTCAATCGCCTGTTTGATCAACCCATTTTGCTTACTCTTTCAACATTCTCTTGATTCACAATCATTATGAAATTGTTCAAACCACTTGCATACCATCTTCATGATCATTGCAGCATCACCATAAAAGAATTTTAGCATTTTGTATGTTTCTTTAGCACTTTTTTGCAGTTTGAAACAAAGTTTCATGTTAATACATTCTTTGTGATCCTTGATTTATGGCACACTTTAAAACACACCTTCTCTCAACTGTAGTTCACACCTGACGGACTGCACTGAACAAGTTGAAGCTTGGCACACACTGTTACTAAGGTTCAACATGTCACTTCCCATATTGAAGATCCCTGCCTTTCTTGGGCCAGCCGAGTGGTGCGTTGGTTAAGAGCTGGCTTGGGATGCCAGAGGGCCCCGGTTCGGTTCCCACATATGAGGGCCAGTGACACTGCCCTCTACAGCTAAGATGCTGAACAACAGCTCACCCTGGAGTTGGGCTGCCGTGAGTCACCGGCGATGGCGTAGGCTGCAGCCCCTGCTTCAATGGGTTGCCATGGGCTATGGTGTGTAGCCAGCAGCCAGCATGAGCAGCCAACAGCTGCCATGAGCGCCCATCCAGAAGCCGACAACTGATCTGCCTCTCCCAGGAAGAGCGCAATGATGGTGCCAACTTGGGCCAATGAAGTAACGTCCTCCACAACTAGACTGAAGAACAAAAGGACAGCAACTTGTCTGTTCCCCTTCCCACAATTCCCCAGCGCTGTTCCCATCCCCCAATTCCCCAATAAAAATCTTTTTAAAAAAAAGATCCCTGCCTTTTTATTGGATAGCACTTCTTCAGCAGCAGTCACCATATTTTTTTATTACACCTCCTACATTCTTTGCAAGTGCACATGGAACATTTTTCAAGGTAGAACACATGTTAGGCCACAAAACAAGTCTCAATAAATTCAAGATGATTGAAATCATATCAAGAATCTTCTCTGAGCACAATGGTATGAAACTAGAAATCAATTAAAAAAAAACAAACTGAAACACACAAACACATGGAGGCTAAATAACATGCTATCCAACAGTGAATGGGTTAACAATAAGCTCAAGGAGAAAATCAAAAGGTACCTTGAGACAAATGTAAATCAAAACCCCAAATCTATGGGACACAGTGAAAGCAGTCCTAAGAGGGAAATTTATAGCAATGCAGGCCTACCTCAAGAAACAAGAAAAATCTCAAATAAACAATCTAACATTATGTGTAAGGGAACTGGGGGGAATAAAACCTCAGCAAACAAAGCCCAAAGTGAGTAGAGAAAGGAAGTAGTAAAGATCAGAGCAGAAATAAACAATATAGAGGCTGAAAAAAATACAAAAGATCAATAAAATGAAGAGCTGGTTCTTTGAAAAGATAAACAAAATTGATAATCTCTTAACCAGTCTCATTAAGAAAAAAAGAGAGAGAACCCAAATAAATAAAATCAGCAATGAAAAGGAAGTGACAAAGGACACCAGAAAAATACAAAGAAGTTTAAGAAACTACTATGAGTAATTACATGCCCCAATAACTGGACAATCTGGAAGAAATGGATAAATTTCTATAAGCATACAATCTTTCAAGGCTGAATAAAAAAGAAACAAAAAATCTGAACCAGCTGATTACTACTAATGAAATTGAATCAGTAATCAACAATCTCCCAACAAACAAAGTCCTGGACCAGATGGCTTCACAGGTGAATTTTACCAAACATTCAAAAATAAATTAACATCTATTCTCCTTAAACTACTACAAAAAATCTAAGAGGAGAGGATGCCCCCAAGCTCATGCTATGGAGGCCACCATAACTATGATTCCAAAACCAGACAAAGGCATTACAAAAAAAAAAAAGAAATTATACGTTGATATCCCTGATGAACATAAATGCAAAAATCCTCAACAAAATATTAGCAAACCAAATTTGGTAATACTTTAAAAAGACACCATGATCAAGGGAGATTTATTCCTGATATGCAAAGTTGGCTCAATATCCACAAATCAATTAACATGATACACCACATAAACAAAATGAAAAATAAAAATCATATGAGATCATATTAATAGATGCAGAAAAGGCATTTGACAAAATCCAGCATCCATTTATGATAAAAATCCTCAGCCAAGAGGGGATAGAGAGAACATATTGCAACATATGGCAAACCCACAACTAACATCATACTCAATGGGGAAAAGCAAAAAGCATTCTCCTAAAGATCAGGAATAAGACAAGAATATCCACTTTCATCACTTTTATTCAACATAGTATTGGAAGTCTTAGCCACAGTACTCAGATAAGAAAAAGAAATAAAAGGCATCCAAATTGGAAAGAAAGAAGTAAAACTGTCATTATATGCAACTGACATGATACTATTTATAGATAACCCTAAAGATTCCACCAAAAAAGCTATTAGAACTGCTAACTGAATTTGGTAAAGTAGCAAGATACAAAATCAATATTCAAAACCGGTTTCATTTTATGCACCAATAACAAATTATCAGAAAGAGAAATTAAGAAAACAATCCCATTTATAATCACATCAAAAAATTAAAAATTTTAAAAACCTAGGAATAAATTTGAGGAAGTAAAAGACCTGCACTCAGAAAATTATAAGACATTGAAGAGAGAAATGAAAGAAGATACAAATAAATGGAAGCATATACTATGCTCATGGATAGGAAGAATTAGTATACGTATTTAAAATGCCCTACTCCCTAAAGCAAACTATAAATTCAGTGCAATCCCTATCAAAATACTAATGGCATTTTTCATAGAGTTAGAACAAATAGTCCTAAAATTTATATTGAACAGTAAAGTCACAGCAATCTTGAGAAGAAAGAATAAAGCTGGAGGTATCACACTACCTGATATCAAACTATACTACAAGTCCATAGTAATCAAAACAGCATGGTATTACTCAATGGAACAGAATAGAGAGCCCAGAAATAAATCCATGCCTATATGGTCATTTAATATATAACAAAGGAAGCAAGAATATATATTGGGGTAAGGACAGTTTATTAAATAAATGGTGCAAGGAAAACTGGACAGACACGTGAAAAAATAAAACTAGACCACCTTCTTACTCTGTAAGAATAAACTCAAAATGGATTAAAGACTTAAATATAAAACCTGAAACCATAAAACTCTTAGAAGAAAACATAGGCAGTAAATTCTCTGGCACTGCTCTTAGTAATATTTTTTCTGATATAGCTCCTCAGACAAGGGAAACAAAAGAAAAATAAACAAATGGGACTATATCAAAGTACAAAGTTTTTGCACAGCAAAGGAAACGATCAACAAAATAAAAAGTCATCCTAATGAATAGAAGAAGATATTCACCAATGATACATCTGATAGGGGGTTAATACCATATAATATAATATAATATAATATAATATAATATAATATAACTCAACACCATAAAACTAAGCAATCCAATTAACAAATGGTCAGAGGACCTGAATAGACATTTCTCAAAAGAGGACATACACATGGCCAATAGACATATGAAAAGATGCTCAACATCACTAATCATCAGAGAAATGCTAATAAAAACCACAGTGAGATACCACCTTACACCTGTCAGAATGGCCATCATGAATAAATCAGCCAAAAACAAGTGTTGGTGAGGATGTGGAACAAAGAGAACCCTTATGCACTGTTAGTGAGATTGAAAATTGGTGGAGCCACTATGGAAAACAGTATGGAGAAAAGTAGCACTACCTTAAGACCCAGCAATTCCACTCCTGGGTATTTATACAAAGAAACCCAAAACTCTAATTAAAAAAGATATACACCCTCATGTTCACTGCAGCACTATTTACAATAGCCAAGATATGGAAACAAACAAAATGCCCATCAATAGATGATTGAATAAAGAAATTGTGCTACATATATGCAATGGAATATTACTCTGACATAAAAAAGTATAAAATCTTACCATTTGTGACAATATGGATGGACATAGAGGTATTATGCTTAGTGAAATAAGTCAGACCAAGAAAGACAAATACCATATGACTTAACTTACATGTGAAATAAAGAACAAAGTAAATGGACAAACAAAGCAGAAAGACTCATAGATACAGAGAACAAATTGATGGTTACTAAATGGGAGGGGGTTGAGGGTGAGAAAGGTGAAGGGATTAAGAAGTACAAATTGGGAGTTACAAACAAGTCATGGGGACATAAAGTGCAGTATGGGAAATATAATCAATAATATTGTAAAAACTATGTCTAGTGTCAGATGGGTACTAGGCTTACTGAGGGGATCACTTCATAAAATAAATAAATATCTAACCACTATGCAGAACACCTGAAACTAATATAAAATAATATTGAATGTCAACTATAATTTTAAAAATAGCCACAGGGTTTTAAAAATCATACTGTTATATATATATATAACAGTATAGGCAATATAGTCCATAAAAGTTTAATATCCTATGTACAGTGTCAGATGGGTAATAGACTTATTGGGATTATCAGTTTGTGAGGTATATATATGTCTAATCACTAGGTTTTTTTGTACCCCTGAAAACTAATTTTTTTTAAAAAAGCATCAGAAGGAAAAAACATATGTAGAAATAAAATATATGATATAGTACAAAAAGACAAGAGGTTAGCAAATGAAATTAAACTGTCCTTAGTTTCTAGCATTGTTTGTGAAGTGGTAAAAATACTAATTTGTAGACTACATACCTCAAAATAAACAGTATGATTTCTACAAGAGTAATATAAAAATGTAGAAGTAAAAAGCAAATGTACAGAGACATCGAATAATATAAAACATTTGAATAATCCAAAATGAGGCAAGGAAGAAAAAATAAAAGAACAAAGACAGATGAGATAAATAAAAGGCAAATAACAATGTGGTAAACTTAAATTCAATTTTATCAGTAATAACACTATATGTACACACACAGCTTAGACTCCAATTAAAAAACAAAGAATGCCATGCTGAAGAAAAATAGAGAACCCAACTATATCTGCTAAAACGAGCCACATCTTAAATATAAGAACAGAAACTTTGAAAATTGAATAATGGAAAATATGTATAGTGTAAACACCAACCAGGAAAAAAAATGGTGTAACTATTCAAATCCCAGTCAAAGTACAAATTAAAACAAGAGATGTTGTATAACTATAAAAGGTTCAATTCAATTCATGATTTTATCACAATTCTAAGTCTGTAGATAACTAATAACATAAAAGAGAAAAAAAATAAAATATATACCCACAATAATAGTTTGAGATTTTTAACAAACTTCTGTCAGTAATGGATGGAAAAGCAGACCAAAAAATCAGTCAAGATTCAGAAATATCTGAATAATCCAAACAGCCAAACTGACCCAAATGACATATACAGAAAATAAAATTCAAGAACTGCAGAAAGTCAATTCTTTTAAGTATACATGAAACATTTCTCAAAGTATAAAATATCCTGTGCAATAAACCAACTCGACAAATTTCTAAGGATTGAAATCATACAGGATATGTTCTCTGGCCACGGTGAAATTAAACTAGATATCAGTAACAGATAACTAGAAATCCCCATAAAATTAATAAATTTATGCTTTTATTAACTCATAAATTATCAGAATTCTAAATAACTGAAAGACCAAAGAAATATCAATTAGATATTTTGAACTAAATGATAATAAATATATGCATGACTTTTTTTGAGTCAACTTCATTCTTAGAGTGATATTTCTGGCTTGTAATGCACATAATATAAAATAAAGGATGTTGAAAATCAATTATTTGTATGTTCATCTCAAGAAGCTACAAAAACAGGAAATTAAACTTAATAAAAATATAGTAAGGTTTTAATAAACTTAAGAAAATAAATCATTGTGGGGCCAGCCAAGTGGCTCAGTTGGTTAGAGTGCAAGCTCTGAGCAACAGGGTTGCTGATTCGATTCCCACATGGGCCAGTGAGCTGTGCCCGAGCAGAGCTGCCGCTGACCTGGTGAGAGCGCATGGTCTTAACAACAAGGTTGCCGATTCAACTCCCGAATTGGATGGTGGGCTGAGCAACCCCCCCACCCCGTCCCCAACTAAGATTGAACACGGCACCTTGAACTGAGCAGCCGCAAGCTGCCGACAGGTGGCCGCATGGCTCAGTGTGCAACAAGGTTGCCAGTTCGACTCCCACATAGGATGGTGGACTACGCTCCCCGCAACTAGATTGAAAGTGGTGGCTGGACTTGGAGCTGAGCTTGCTTCCACCACAACTAAGATTGAAGGACAACAACTTGACTTGGAGCTGATGGGTCCTGGAAAAACACAATGTTCTCCTTCCCCAATTCTCCAGCACTGTCCACCCCGCCCCTCCCCCAATTCCCCAATAAAATCTTTAAAAAAGAAAGAAAATAAATTATTGAAATAGAAAACATACAACAGAGGAAATCAACAAGAAACAAAAGTTGGCCCTTTGTAAATATTAAAACTGATAACCCTCCAACAAGATTGACCCTGTTTACAAAGAGAGAGAGCCCAATGGTATCAGGAATGAAAAAAAGACATCTATATAAAATTTAAAAGGATTAAAAAATAAGGGAAAATTATTAACATTTTTATGTCATTAATATGACACTATAGAGGGAACAGAGAAATTTCTTGAAAAATACAACTTGCCAAAACTGATCCAAGAAGAAATAGAACATTGAAATAGTCCTATATTGAACGCATCAGTAAAAATCAAAGAAAACTCTACACCCAAATGACTTCCTTGGTAAACTTTTCCAACCACTTACAGATGAAATAATGCAAATCCTACATAAACTATTCTAGAGAAGAGAAAAAGATAAAACTTCCTAAAAGTTTTTAATATGACCAGCTTAACCTTGATAGCCAAACTTGACAAGGACAGCACCAGAAAAGATAATTATAATTTAATATACCCCATTAACATACAGGCAAACAATCCTAAATTAGATATTATCAAGTTGAATCTAGTGACATGCTAACAAGATAATACATCATGACCAACAAAGCTTTATTCCATACATGCAATGTTAGTTTAACATTTAAAAATCAAAGTAATTCCCCACATTACAAAAGAAAAAAAAGCATGTAAACTACTTGAGAAAAAAAATGGATAAAAACTCAAGACTTATTCATGATAAAAATTCTCGGAAAACTAAGAATAGAAGAGAATTTTCTTAATTGGCTAAAGAATATTTACACCAACCTATAGATAACATTATACTTAACCATGAAATACTAAACATTTACCTTTGCAATCAGGAGCAAGACAAGAAAGTCCACTATCATCACTTCTCTTAATTGTACTAGAGGCTCTAGCCAGTGCAATAAGAAAAGAGAATTAAAACATAAAAACATTGAAATGGAAAAAATAAAACTTATTATTTTCAAATAACATGATTATGTGAGTAGACTATTCAAAGGACTCTAAAACAAACTAAAATTAACAAGTGACTTTAATAAGGTCATTGGATTCAAGATAGATATTAAAAATCATTTGTATTTCTGTATCTAGTGAGAAGCAAATAAAATATGAAGTTAGAAAAGCAATGGCATTTACAACCATATTAACACTGCAACTAATACAGTAAAAAATATGTAGGACCTCTAAAAAAAAGAACAAAAAATTGCCAAGAAACATGAAAAAAGACCTAAATAAACAAAGGGATTTTCCCTCTTTCTGTACTGCAAGACTCAATGTTAAGATGTTAATTCTCCTCAAATCAATTTTTTATTCTTTTATGGATTCTTTTGATATCGTGTCTAAAAACTTTATCTCAGCCCAGGTCATGGAGTTAATTTTTATATTTTCTTCTAGAAATTTTATAGCTTTATTTTTTACATTTAGAGATATGACTTATTTTGAGGTAATTTTTGTATAAAGCATGATGTTTAATTTAGATCAAGTTGTTTTTAATATAGATATCCAAATGTTCTAACAGTTTGTTGTAAATATTATCCTTTGAATTGCCATTTCATCTTTGCTAAAATTCAATTGACACATCCAGTTTCAATTCCACATGTAAACAGAATGGGAGTCATTACTCCCATAATTACAACAAGGAAAAAGGTAAACAAACTGAAAATCAACAAATTCTTTTGACCCAACAGAGAACGGAAGTCAAAGTGCAAACCTCTACCTTGAAATCTGTAGACAGATCAATACAGGAAATCACAACCAATATCAACATATCTGGAGCAGAAACTGCTGGAGCAATAAACTGGTAAAACCATTAAAAGGTAATTTTCATAAATTTCTGAGAGATGAGTGTGGATTAGCTTGAGAGTGAGAAACTATTGAGGGCTCCGTCTTGGGGCGGTGGTGCACACTTTCATGGGTTTTACCATCAGAAATCTCACCAAATTCTCAAGGTAAGGAACCAATGAAAATCTTGTGTTTTTGGCAGTGGGAAGGGGAAGAAACCATTTTGAAATACACCCCAAGAGTTCAACATATCAAAGAATTGCTCTCCAAGGGAAACAACTTTACCAGAGCCTTATCTACCTGGGGAAAAGTAAATCAGCCTACTTAAAACAGAAAGGCTGAGATTTAATCATAAGATTATAAAATGCTTTCCCTCCTTCACAAATTACTACTATCAAAGGGGTTCCAGAATAATAACAGTGGATTAAATGGAAAGACCTACAAGATACCAACTGTATATGACAGAGCTCTTAGAAAAAACAAAAAATAGCAGAGGAGAGAGAAAAAAAGGAAACTAGAATAAAACTAAAGCCTTTGGCACCCACAGCTTCAGCAATCATTAAACACAGCCCAACTCCTAGGTAGATTAACATAAAACCTCACACTAAAGACATATTTACATCATTTACTATTACCTTGTCCAACATGTTCATGGTCAACAAAAAATTAGAAGGCATGCGAAAAGTCAAGAACCAAGACATTCCAATGAGATAAAGCAAGAATCAGAACCATATGGAAATTGTTTTGGAATCACTAGATAGGGAATTTAAAATAACCGTTTAATATGGAACAGGTACTTTAATAAGACAAGTAGACAACTTGAAAGAACAGATGGTACTTTAAGTAGAAAGAAGGAGACTCTATGAAAGACTCAAAGAGAAATGCTAGAAATTAAAAACACTAACAGAAATAAAGACTGCTTTTGACGGGTTCAGCAGTATACTGAACATGACCAAGGCAAGTGAGCTTGAAGATATGTCAATAGAAACTTTCCAAACCGAAATGCAGAGAGAAAAAAGAATGGAAAAAATGGGGAAAAAAATCTAAGAACTATGGAGCAATTATAAAAATTATGTTATCAAAAAAATACGGTAAAGTGGCTCAGTTGGTTAAGAGTACGCTCTGAGCAACAGGGTCATTGGTTTGATTCCCACATGGGCCAGTGAGCTGCACCTGAGCTGAACTGCCACTGAGCTGCCAACAGATGGCAGGATGGCTCAGCTGGTAAGAGCATGTTCTCCTAACAGCAAGGTTTCCGGTGCAGCTTCTGCATGGGATGGTGGACTATACCCACCCGCAGCTAAGACTGAACACCACACCTTGAGCTGAGCTGCTCTGAGCTGCTGATGGGCGGCCGGCTGGTGACTGAACTTGGGAGCTGAACTAGCTGTGCCCTCCACAATTAAGAATGAAGTACAACAGCTTGGCTGTTCCTCTTCCCTAATTCCCCAACATTGTTCCAATTCCCCAATAAAATCTTTAAAAAATATATGGTAGAAGTTTGAATTAAAAAAAACTTATTACAGTAAAAGATACATTGCCATTAATTCTACTCAAAACACTTCCCCTTGCTTCGAACACACTTATTCAATCCTTCTTGCTACTTTCTGAAGCAGTTCTGAAAATCCTCTTTGGTGTCTTTAGTTGCGCTGTCATGGCTGCCTCGATGTCCTGAATCTTTTTGACTTTGGGGAAGAGCCAGAAGTTGCATGGTGCTAGATATGGTAAAAAAGGTGGATGAGGACACACTATAATGTTTTTATTTGACAGAAATTGCTGTATACCAGAAGCGATGTGTGACATGAAGCATTGAGGATGAAGTAAAGACACTCAAGAAGGAGGACTTCTATAACTGCTTCAGAAAGTGACAAGAATGATGGAATAAGTGTGTTCCAAAGCGAGGGGGAGTATTTTGAGGGTGATTAATGGCAACATGTGTTTTACTGTAATAATTTTTTTAATGTTAACATTCACTGTATTTTTTTATCACACCTCATACATATAATTGTAACATCAGAAGGAAAAGAGAGAAAAGATCAGAAAAAGTATTTGATGTAATAATAGCAGAAATTGTTCCAACATTAATGACATACAACAAATAACATGTCCAGGAAGCACAGAGAATTCTGAGCAGGATAAATACCAAAAAATATATACATATAGACATATTACATCAAAATACAAAAAATCAAAGACAAAAAGAACATCTTGAAAAAAACTTAAGTTAAAATAAATAAATAACTTTACTTACAGAGGAACAACCATAAGAATTCTATCTGGAGTTATGTTGGGAAAACGGAAGAGTAAGGCTCTTGTCCTCCCTCAAAAACATTTTTTAAAAAACAGGCAGAAACTGTCAGAATCAATTTTGTGAGAACTATGAAAGATTTACAGCATCCAAGTGAACACAGAAAGAAGACAGGGAGGACTTCAATTTCCAGTCAAGATGGCAAAGTAGGTAAAACTGTACTCACCTCCTCTCACAACAACATCAAACTTACAATTGAACTACAGAACACCCATGATTGAGAATTGCCTGAAGTCTAGCTGAACCAAAGCCCTACAGCTAAGGATATACAGAAGAAGCTACCTCAAGACTGTAGGAAAGGCAGGGACGCAGAATGGGTTGATCCCACACCCGCATGTGGCCATTAAAAATTGGGAGGGTTATCTGAACTGTGAAGGGCCCCTCTGGAAGAGCAAGTGTTCCCAGCCCGACACCAGGCTCCCCAGCCCAGGGTTCCAATGCCACAGGGAAAAGTCCCCATAGTGAAAAACAGCAGAAATTGTGGCTGGGTGAGACAAAAGTGGCTGGAGTCCCAGGTGCTCATCATAAAGGGGCTCTGTACGGACTTAACTTGCTGACAGACTCACTCTGACCTCCAGCACTGTGGCAGCAGCATGAAAGAGGCCAGGGACATACAGAGAGGAACTGAGTTGTCTGGCTTCAGAATGAGGGCTGGAGGGACAGCTTTCTCCTGGATAGAGGAGCTGGCAGAAGCCATTGTTTCTTTGTCAAGCCAGGTCCATCACAGTGCCTCGTTGGAAAGATGGCTTGAGCTACTAAATGCAGGAATCATTTCCACTTGTAATGTCAGCCAGAGATATACAAGGGCAATATTTTTTTCATTTTTTCATCTCCATTATCTGGCCCAAAGTCAACATTCATATGTGTTTGTTAAACTAAGATGAACTGGAGGAAACAGCCTCAGATGCCAGGCGGTCCTTTGGCTGCTATGAGCATATTCCTGAGCTGTGAGACATATTACTACTCCCATGATAAGTGCAGAGATAACTAAAGGAAATTTCATTCCCTGGTGACTATTGTTGTAAAGCTTTATTTAAATCTCCCAGAATAATTAAGAAGAGCACCTTTCCATATGTAATAATCCTACTGATGTATATGTGGCAGAAATATTAATGGAAACCCTATTGACAACATAAAAATTAAAATTCTCACCTTCTCCCACCCAGGCGTTTATGTGTTGCATGGACACGTCTGCAACCTCAGCAAAGGACAGTCCTTTTGGCTTGGCCTGATAAAATTACTGGCAAGACTTTTTTTTTTAAAATATTTTATTGGGGAATTGGGGAAGGGAACAGTGTTGGGGAACTGGGGAAGGGAACATTGTGTTGTTCCAGGACCCATCAGTTCCAAGTCAAGTTGTTGTCCTTCAATCTTAGTTGTGGAGGTTTTCAATCTAGTTGTGGGGGGCGCAGCCCACCATCTCATGCAGGAGTTGAACTTGAACTGGCAACCTTGTCGTTAAGAGCATGCGCTCTCACCAGCTGAGCCATCCTGCCGCCTGTTGGCAGCTCAGCGGCAGCTCAGTGTGGGCGCAGCTCAGTGGTCCATGTGGGAATCGAACCGGCGACCCTGTTGCTCAGAGCTCGTGCTCTTAACCAACTGCACCACCCGGCCGGCTTCTGGCAAGATTCTTTAAAGGGGAAAAGATCAGTATTAAAGCAATCCTTCCAGTTCCTAAATAGTCGATAACTTTTCTGAGAAATAAAAATTCTAAAAATAAGTGCTGACAAGATAGTCAGCTTTCTACCAACAATCCCAGATTGTCCTACATACAGGACTACATTATAAAGAGGGTAGAGAGTGACAGCAGACACTGACCAGCCACACACAAATGGAGAAAACGGCAGCCTGTTGTGGCGAGGATAAATCCTAAAACTCTGTGTACATGCCCCCATATCTTGCCATATGCAGTTACATCCTTTATAATAAACCAGTAACTGTAAGGAAAGTGCCTTTTTGAATTCTGTGACATTCTAGCAAATTATTGAATGTAGCAGAAAGTTATGGGAACTCTAAATCTGTATTAATCTGGGCAGAAATATAGATATCCTGGGTACCCCATTTGTGGCTGGCATCCCCACTTCAGGGGCAGTGTTGTGGGACTAAGCCCTTTAACTTGTGAGATCTGCATTAATTCTGGGTAGTTAGTACAAAATTAAATTGAATTTTTGGACACCTGGTTGGCATTGATGAATTGGTTGGTGTTAGAGAAAAATCTCTCAAGTTTCTTTACTCCTACTTCCTGCTAATGTTTCTAAGTTCACAACTATTTTTCTTATCAGCCATGATCTCATTAAACATGACTTACTGAGAGGAAATCATTGTTCTCCCCAAAGTGCCTGTTGGCTATTGTAAGCAAGTACTCAGTTCCTAAATTGTTAATGTCAGTGAAAGTGACTGGTAACCTTGATGAATGTCTTTACCTCTATTTACAGAAAGTTCCTTTTGAAAAAAAAAATAGAGTACCTTAAGTGTCCCCCTTCATTTTCTTGAAGAACAGTGGGTGTTCACCAAGGAAAATTTTTGTATTCAGCTCCACAGGGTCTTTTCCTGTCTTAACAGAGAAGTGGGTTGACTTTGTTGGGATGGTCAGACATTTGGGGGAAGATCACATGATAAAATTAGAAAGAGACCAAGCAGGAGTGTTGATATTTGATAGACTAAAACTTACTCTGTTCATAAGTAATCAACAATGAAGAAAAATGAAAAATAGCAAATGTGATCTGAATGTGTTCAGAAGTGCTCTGAGCACAATTAAAGCTGTTATGTATACATACTTGTGTTAATCATTTGTGGTTAATTAGTAAAAGGTCATTTGAAACATGTTGTGCTCTCCCTGCTCTGTTATGCAAGTTGACTTGTTCTTCAAGACAGAATTATATATGCAGAAATTTGTCAGGAATCCTACTATGTCTTTGTCCAGTAAAACTGAATTAACTAATATCTTCACTATTTTTAACAAGCACAAAAAACTTTTTGCCTTAAAGACTTGGTTTTTCACATGTTAGTCTGAAATAAATTTCAAAGTAAGTTAATACAAAAAGCAGAATTATAAAAACTCTAAAGAAAAATATAGGTAAATATTTATATAACCTTAGTGTCAAAGGGACTTTCTACATATGACTTGAATGGAAGAAGGTACAAAAAAGGTGATGAAGTTGACTATTATAATAAAAAGATGGCATAGAAATGTAATTATGTAATTACTGAACAAAGTCCAGGTCATATTTTTGAAGTGAAGTATTTGTAGGTAGGATATCTCTTGCTTATTTAGCAGCTAAAATCATAAAGATCCAGAAATAGTTGATTTTGTGCATCTTTTCTTCTCCTAACCCAGTTTTAGTTGAAATCACTAAAATGAGTATCTACAGCAATCTTGCTTGTGGGACATTGAACAAGAATGATCTCTTCTGTGTTAGTTTCTCATAAAACAAAGATGGCAGGATGCTCAGATGCTGTCCTGGATTAAAACAGTTTTAAGAAACATCACAATGAAATTTGATGCATAGCCCTTGAATGGATTCTCATTTGAAGAAGCAAGCTATAAACGGTATTTCCAGGATGACAGGGAGATTTGAATGTGGCTTGAGTATGAGGAAATAATTGTTCTTTTATTCGGTAAGTGTGAAGATGGTATTATGGCTATGTAGAAAACTGTTCTTTTTAAAAATAACAAATGCATACTGAAATCTTTAGGGGTAAAAGTCATGATGTATATAATTAACTGATTTTTTTATGGCAACGTCCAATCTACTGTTAAGCACATCTACCAAATTTTTCATTTCAGATATTTCAGTTCTAGAATTTCTATTTCTCTATTGTGTTTCCCAATCTGTTCACTCCCTATACCATGTATTCCTTAAATCCTTTAACATATTAATAACAGGTACACTGCAATCTTTGCTAATTCCACCAGCTGTATCATTTTTGTGTCTGTTTCTATTAACTGATTTTTCCCCCTGGTTATTGGTCATATTTACTTACACTTTTGCATGTTTAATAATTTTTCACTCTGTGCTAGACATTATTGATTATGTTGCCTTCCTTTCAGCAGAGTTGAATTTTGTTCTTACTGGATGGCTCAGCTTGATGCTGCTGGGGTTAGGTTTTGTTAGGGAGGGGCTATAATAGCCCTTATTGGGGGCTATATTAACCCTAGTCCTAAGGTTGGGGCTTTCTGGACTTTCAGCTAAATGCCCATGGAGTTCAGCTGGAATTCCTTGACTCTGGTGGGTCAGAAGTCTAACACTGTTCAGCGCCATGCAATCTGGAATCTCGGTTCAGCCCACTTGACCTAATCTGTTCTCTGACAAATGTCACAGAGTCTCATCCTGTGCTTGCAGCTTAGTATTTAGTCAAAGACTAAAGGACCGCCTATGCATGCTTTGGAGGCTACTTTTCTGTGTTTCTCCCTCTTCGGTGGTGCCAGATCCTGCAAATGTAAGTTGTCCCAGCAACCTTGGACTCTTATCTCTGTTTGTTCTGCCCAGTGAGACTGCTCCTTGCTGTTTGGGCTCCTCTTCCCTGTGCTGCACCCAGCCAGAATATGGACCTCATCTATGTGCTGCCCTATCTCAAACTGTCACAGCCTTATACTAGACAGTATATGAACCAACCCAGTTGGTTCATATATCTTATCCAGTCTTATGGTCAATTATAATGGGAGTGTAAATCTAACACTTGTTTCTCCATCGTGGCTAGAACTAGAAGTGACATCAACTTGTTTATTAACCTCTAAGCCAGATCAGTGGTTCTCAAACTCGAGCATGCATAGAACCCCCTGGAGGGTCTCTTTCTCAGTTGTTGAAGTTGGGAAGGGGCGATCGAGTATTTGCATTTCTAACGAATTCCCAGGTGATTCCAATGTTGCTCATACAAAGACCACACTTTGGAGAACCGCTGTACTAGATCCCTGTTTTCATCACTAGTGGTACATAGAAATCACCTGGAGAGGTTTTTAAAAATACCCACGGTCAGGTACCAAAAATAATTTAATTAAAATTCTTAGTGGAAGCTAGACAGAATATGCTTGTTGGTTGTAATAGTAGGCTAGCCTTAAAACCATTCCAACCATCCTTACTCCTTTTGCAGGAGAACTACTCTGATGTGCAAACTTAAAATGTGCACATCATTATTTTGTTTATATTAATTTAATTATATTGATAGTTAAAACTACATGTATGATAAGTAAAAAGTCAAACATCGCAAACAAGTACAATGAAAAAAATGAAATATTGCCAGGAGATTTTCCTGCTTGACCAAAAGGAGAACCCCTAAGCTAGATGTTTCAAGTGTCCATTCCAGCTCCAAGTTTCTAGAATTCCATGACACATAGAGGGGAATATGCAAGGGGAAAGAGGGATAAGGAAGTTATTTACTCAGGGAAGGGAAAGCAAGATGGTAGGACAAGGAAGTCTTGCCAAGTAGAAGCCTCACTCCAAAAGATGGGACACAGGAGCACCCCAGGATAGATGGCATCCAAGAGAGGACTCTCAAAAGTTTGCATTAGGCAGAAGTTCCTCACACTCCTGCAGCTGTACGTCTGGTGTTGATTCTGCCCATGTTCAGAACTAATTCTAGGCCAGGCAACACTTTCTCCACCTACAATATGAGTCTCAGTGTAAAAGTTGGATTTGTTTTCTTTAGCAATTATACAGTCAATATTTTTATAGCTAATATACACAATATTTTATAGTTTACAAAGCACTTTCACATACACATTTCACTGGATCACAAATATCTTGTGAAGCAGTAGGCCAGGCTGATATGATCTTTTATAAGGTTCTGAGAAGTTATGAGATTTAGGAAAGGTTCATTAGTGAATCAGAGGCATGACCTGGATTTTAAAGCCGATCAACTCCCTCCAAGCCTAGTTCCTTCCTACAAGACAACAAAATCTCTGAGCTTATACAAAAAGTGGGTCCTGGAAGAAATTATCACAGATCTTCAAGGTCCTACATTTTTTACTTCCTTTGCCATTACAACAGCTTTGGCCCAAGTCCTACGAGGAGCTCTATGAAGGTGTGGAAAGAATAAGCTATGATTGTATCAGTCAGGATAAGGTTGGTTACATTTCAGTAAGAAATAACCCCCAAATCTCTGTGGCTTAAAACAACGAAGAGTCATTTATTCTTCAGGCTATATGTCCATCATTCATAGGCAGGGTCCCTGGGGGACCCAGGCCAAAGAAGTAACCACCATCTCAAATGTTGCTGAAACCATGCTAGAGGGACCAAAAGAATTGTAGAGGATCTCAAACTGTCAGTACACACTGTGTATGTAATTCTAAATACAACTCAATAGCCAGAACTGGTCATATGGTCCCACAAGGGAGTCAAATAGAACAATTATGCTATGTACTGGAAGGGAAGAAAACCAAAAACTTTTGGCAAAAAACTCCGATGACTACACCCAGTTCTTCCTCCTTTTGCAGTGGAGGCCTCTGGGAATTTGGGCTGTGGTGTTTCCTTTTTGCCCCAGAAAGAGCATGGCCAAAGCAGAGGAGACACTCAGGAGTAAAAACACATTGTGTGAAGGGTTTCCTTCACCTAGTTTCTCAAAAAGACAGATGGAAAGGGTGCCATTTGCTTCAGAGCGGGCCTCCATGGTGGAGGTTCTGGAAGCAGAGCATAGTGAGAAGGGGATCATTCATTATGTGGTTGGAAGTTTGTTATGCTCAAGGACAGACACCTTCTAAGAGGCAGCAGAATGCTCAAGGAGCCTGGCTGGGAGCTGTGCTTCCCCAGGCTCTGGCCTGAGAGAGGCACAGGGCTCTTGCCTTGGGCCCTAACCTGGGGCTGCCATCTTCAGCTCACTTCTGGGAACCTTCACTGACTCAGAGAAGAGGCCTCCCAGGAGGCGGGAGGGGGCATAGAGCTGATCTGCCAGAAAGCCAGGCCCCAGGGCCATGCCCCAGGGACTAATTTCAGGTCCCATATAATGTGTCTAAAATCAGTTCACATATAAGGACATAACCTCTTTTTTTGTTTTAAAGATTTTGTTGGGGAATTGGGGAAGGGGAACAGCCAGGTTGTTGTCCTTCAACCTTAGTTGTGGAGGGCTCAGTGAGCTCAGCTCCAAGACCAGTTGCCATCCGGCTGCCCATCGGCAGGTCACTGCTGCTCAGCTCAAGGTTCGGTGTTCAATCTCACTTGGGGGTGGGGTGGGGGAGTAGCCTACCATCCCATGCAGGAGTCAAACCGGAAACTTTGTTAATAGGAGCACACACTCTCACCAGCTGAGCCATCCTGCCACCTGTTGGCAGCTCAGAAGCAGCTCAGCTGGGGCACAACTCACTGGCCCATGTGGGAATCGAACCAGTGACCTGTTGCTCAGAGCTCGCACTCTTAACAAACTGAGCCACTGTGCCAGTCCAGGACATAGCCTCTTGGTTCTCAGTGCCTTCCCTCCTTGACCCTTCCCAGGTTCTACTGTGCAGTGCTCTCAGAATAGGAATCAAGAGCCATGCCCTTAAGAAAACGGACATTGATTGAGGTGTTGTCCCTGCAAGTGCAATTGCAGGTAAACAGCCCAGCACTCTCTGTCTTTGTTTCCTAATCCCAGGCACACACCAGATCCCTAGATCCCCGTTGCTCTTTCCTTGCCCTCCCCCAGAGCTAAACCCAACTCCGCTCAGGCCCCAGGTTTTCATAGGAAACTGGCGGCAACAGCTGGCTGAGACCCAAAGCTGTCAACCAGGTTCTAAAGCTCCCAGGGGCCCTCTCTCCTCTTCTGGGCTGGGCCAGAGGGCCTTGGGGGCGGGATTGAGGCGTGGCCTGGGCGGGGCACTGCTGGGGGCGGCCCAGGATTCTCCCAGCGCTCCACCCCACTGCTAAACTGCTCTTCTCGTTCCCGCATCCCATCACCCTGCAGTCTAGGAATTAATCTTCCAGCCGATTTACTTCACGCCAGGCATTTTACTACACCGAGTGCCCCCTCATCCTATCCACCCAGGCCCAGGGTTCCAGGTCATAGCACGGGTCGGGTCCTGGGGCACCTAGAGCCATCCTCCTTGGAGAGATCCAGCTTCGGATCCCAGCTACCCTCTCCCTCCCCAGCCTGCCTGTCCTTAAACTTCCAGCAGTAGAGACATTCCTTTACATTTAAGTTTCGAAAACAAGGACAGAACACTGGCAGCACATAATTTCCGTTATGGAACAGGCTAAGCTGCCAGGAGGGCTTCTGGGCTAGGCCCTGGGCGTGTTGGGTCATGGCAGGGGTGGGGTGAGGGACAGGGTGTGGGTGGAGCAGGCCACCCCTGGCCCACCCGGGGGAGGCGGACAGTGTCCATCCAGGCTAACAGATGAGGAAGGACCAAGCATTGCTTTGTGGAAAAGCATTGACTGTCATCTGACAGCCCGAGCTTCCTTTCCCCTGTCTGCCTCCTAGTAGCTTAAGGAACTGAACAATTTGCTTAACCTCTCTGAGCCTCAGTTTCCTTATCTGTAAAATGGGGTACCAATATTTACCTCCCTGGTGGCTGTGAAGACTAAGGAAAATAATATATGTGCAGTGCCTACCACAGTCTCTGGCAGGTAGCAGGATTTAACAAATGCTACTTACTCCTTCCCCTCTTCCCCCGCCAAAGGGGGACTACTAAATCCTATTTTTCTCTCACAGTTTTTCAATGGCGTCCACCTCTTTTTGGAGTCGGTGGCTTAAGCTGTACTGATCCATCTTTGCCTGGTTGTCAAAAAGATATCCAGAAACGTAGGCTTGAGGAAGGCTGGAGCTGGAAGTCTTGTCCAGCTGGATCTGATTATTTCATAGCCCTGGAAGGTAAGGACCCAGCCTCACAGCAGGTGGTGGGGAGGGAAGCATTAGGACTCAGCCTTCTGTCTTCCGGTTTGGCAGTCGGTGTCATGGTGCCGAGCTGGAAGCCTCTCCTTGTCCTGTGCACATCTAGCAAACAACCTTAGCTTCTGAGACACAAGTCAGAGAAGCAGCCCAAATCCCAGGGAACAAAGAAGAAAGGCAGTTGATCCCTGCAGTCACAGCTTCCTTTTAGAGGCTCAGCTGCATTTCCAAGTGCTTTTGACCTTCACTGTGACCTACTCAGTTCTATGAACCTTTTCCATGTTCACATCACAATCAAACAGTCTCTTATTTTGTAGTCCAGGAAATGAAGCCCAGAGAGGCCAGACAATTCTAGTTTGGCCCATTTTGGATTGTTGGGATCAATAATTGCCCTCCCTGGATACACTGCGTTGGCACTATGTAAATATCCTGCATATTGAGGGAATATGAGTCAAGCTCACTTACAGGATCTCTCTCTGTCTCTCTCTGCACAGGGGTTGAGGGAGTGGCCCCTAGCACTACACAGCTGTCTGAGGAAACATCTCTGGCCAATACCCTCTCAGATGGTTCCTTCTAACTCCTCTTATCGAGGAGGGGTCCAGAGGTCTGGGCAATTTCCTTTTCGAATCTACACAAGGGGAAAGAGATCGTGCACGTCACTGGTGGGAACGAAATTCCCCTTTCGGCAGCACTTGCCTGAACCGCCTCTTGTACTTCATCGCAGCTCATCACAGCCGCCTAGCCAGCAAGGTTCATAAGGAATTGTGAACCTCGAATGCCAGGTCTCTAGAAGATCTGACACTGCTCACCAAGGTGTGTGTACAGACCGGTGGACTCACTGTGTCCTATCAGAGGGCTGGATTTTAAAAGCTCCCCCATTCCAGCCTTTAAAATACCCCTGACTTTTCCCTCTCAGCAAACCACTCAGTGAATTTCTGATTGTTCCCTTGCCTGGTTAGTCAATGGCCTCAGCTTTGTCATTTTTTATAGCTTCTTGGTCTTTGTCTTAGTCTTTAACGTCTGTTATGTTGGTGTTTGGGGCAAAACTGGAACAAAAATATTCCCATTCCAACATCCTGTTGCAACACTACTTAGAAAAAAGTGTGGCTTCTTTCCCTTTTCAGCCAAGGATTAGAAAGTTGGAATGCTATCTCAAGAGTTTACAAATCCCAGAGTGTGTATTCGGCTCCTGTGATTAGCATTTTCTGGGAAGGGCCAGTTTCACAGGCATGCTACCTGTGTATTTGCAAAAGACACTGCTGTCAGAAGGGCTCCATACTTGATTTGATGCTCTGCCCTGGAGGTCTTGAAATTCAAACAAGGGAGCTCCCAATTGCATTTTGCACTGGGCCTCACAAACTATGCAGCTGGTCCTGGTGCTAGGTGCTAGGGGTACAAGTGTGGGAAAATGCCTGCCCTCAAAGAGTTTACAATCTTTTGCACATGGCTGAATAGGTCATTTAATTCACTATAGCAAATGCTTCTGCTTCAGAGAATTAAACACTTCCCACGCAGCCGCGGCCTGTGCCTGTAGCCGCCGCCCGCCGCCCGCTGCCCGCCAACATGAAGACCCCCGGCGAGGTGCTGCGCGAGGGCGAGCTGGAGAAGCGCAGCGACAGCCTCTTCCAGCTGTGGAAGAAGAAGCGCGGCGTGCTCACCCCGGACTGCTTGAGCCTGTTTTTGGAGTATTTAACGCACAGGAATTTGTGAGGGTTAGCCAGTGATGTGGGGTGTGGGGCTAGGGGAGGTGGGTAGAGGGGGAGGAGTGGGAAGGAGGGGTTTTCTAGGAAGTGGAAAGTGCTTTGTACTTTCCAGAGGTAAGACAGAGCATGGACTAGTAAGGACCCTACAAACAGGTCAGGGTGGAGTTGAGGGTTGTCCTTGGAGAAATTTCAAAGGATGGCGAGGAGCGAGGGTTAAATTACAAAGCACCTTGTATTAGTCTGCTATAGCTGCCATAACAAAATACCACAGACTGGGTGGCTTAAACAACAGAAATTTATTTCTCACAATTCTGGAGGCAAGAAGTCCAAGATCAAAGTGTAGGCAGGTTTGGTTTCTCCTGAGGCCTCTGTCTTCTCCTATCCTTACTGTGTCCTCATATGGCCTTTTCTCTGTGCATGAGTGTCCCTAATGTCTCTGCCTCTTCTTATTGGGTCATCAACCCTATCAGATTAAGGTCACAGCCTATGACCTCCTGTGACTTTAGTTACTTCTTTAAAGGCCCTAGGTCCAAATACAGTAATGTGTCACTTAATGAAGGTGATACATTCTGAGAAATGCATCCTTAGGCAATTTCGTCATTGCCCTTACACAAACCTAGATGGTACAACCTCCTAGACACCAAGGCCTTATGGTATAGCCTATTGCTCCCAGGCTGTGAACCTCTATAGCATGTTACTGCAATGAATACTTTAAGCAATTGTAACACAGTGTGTATTTGTATATCTCAGCGTACCTAAACATAGAAAAGGTACAGTAAAAATATGGTATAAAAAATAAATAATGGTCCACCTGTATAGGGCACTTACTGTGAATGGAGCCTGCACGGCTGGTAGTTGCTCTGAGTGAGTCAGTGAGTGAGTACTGAGTGAATGCGAAGGCCTAGGACATGACTGTACACTACCGTAGGCTTTATAAACACTGTCCCCCAAGCCCTCCCTTGCTTCTTCTGAAAGGGCCAGAAACAGAACACCTGACTGTCAATACTGCTCCATGAACCGGGATGTGGGCTGGATTGATTGGAAATAAAAAGGAGAAACTGGCTGTGTAGATCACTGTGGCTGTCAGGAGGGAGTGAAAAGTGGCCTGAGGATCAGTAGGAATAAGAAATCAAGTTGGAGAGATAAAGAAACCTAAGGGCTTGTCATGGTGATGTGATTTTGGCTTACTTTTTAAAACAGAATGCTACTAACAATGACTATGACAATAATAATGGATCACATTTACACAGATATGTACCAGATAATATGTACCAGATAATGTGCTAAGCTTGTTCCCTGAATCACTTCCATTTTGTCCTCCTTGAAACCCTACCAGGGCGATAGCATCATTATCCCCAGTTTAGACATGAGAAAACAGAAGCCAAGGTGCTGTAAGGAACTTGGTGAGGTCACGTAGGTCATAATGGGAGAAGTGGTACTGAGTGACAGTTTGAGCCAGCGCCCACGAGCTGAGAACTGAGCTCCACAGCCCGGCCTCCTACATCCCCAGCTTGAAAGGCAAACACAACAGGTGAAAGTGGTGCTTGAGTCTATCCCTTAAGGAAGGATATGGAGAGAGTCACTGGGCCCATCTCACCGAGCTCAGGTCCACACCATCATCAGGGAGCACAATGAGCATGCTCAGCTCCTTGCCCGCATAGGGCAGCTCCAGGACCTGGGCCTGCACCTCTTCTATGTAGGCGAGGTTGAACTCAGCTTCCTGAGACATCATCTGCACCGGCCTTTGCTCCTTCTGACAGGAATAAACACATGAGCATGCAGGTCAAAACAGACTGTGGAAAGGGGCAGTGAGCATTTTCAAAAGAGCTGCAGTGGACTCCAGGAGTGTTTTTACACCCGCGACGGAAACAATGTTTGTGCCCTAGTGGACACTCACTCCTCCATTGTCATTACAAGGCATCGATTGTGAGTGGACCCGGTGCTCACCATAGCACCTTAAGGAGATAATTTATTCAGCTGAATGAATGTGCTACTCTGAATTTTCCAGAGGGGGAAGACAGGTTTTCCTCATTTAAAACATGCCCCGCAAATAAATTTAGGAAATAATGTAATCAAATGATTTCTATTTAATT
>NW_017731879.1:1280949-1281917 GCF_001890085.2 Hipposideros armiger
TAAATTTTCATTCAGAAATGTATGTTTCTAGAAGAGATTTCAGTATTTGATCCTCCAAACACAACACAAGACGTTCCTGGAAAAGGTAAGGTGGAGAAGAGAAGGATACTACCTCTTTCCCTGGATATCAAGGTGTACCTTTTCAATATAGTAAGACCATCCTTGCTAATTTACTGCCTCCAAATGGCATAAGCGGTAAATATTCCAAGAAGTAACAGTGGAAATAATTGCTAAGTCTTCAAGGAAAGACAACCTCTTGTTCATTACCGTCTTGTTTATTAACAGCAATAGGAACGTCCCCAGTGGTACCAAGTATGGTTGGTGCAGAGGGGCCTGAATCGGTAAAACATCACACTACCATTGATCGAGGGGGCCAAGATCCCAACATGCCATTCTCTGAAATGGAAACACATAAGGCTCAACCCTACACAAAGGGTGATTTCAATCTGCAGAATCAATCAGTCCTGACAGGGTTTGCAGTTGTCCTTTCACGGTGAGTCTATCAAGTCTAATTAAAGGAGTGTAAGTGCAAGACATGAAAGAAGCAGTAGAAGTAAGCTTAATGTGTAGAGCGAAGGCGGTGGTGATGGAGGGCCACAGAGAACCTGGAAAGAGGAGGCCCAAGTGTATGACTCAGGGAAGATTTGACCCTCAGTCTCCTTCCTACAGAGATGACGGAATCATCCAGCTGTGAGCATTACAGCCCAAGTGAAAGTATGCTCCAGTTTCAGTTATTGAACTGGAAATTTGACCTACGAGTTTCTTTAGTTGTTTGTATCAGTCACTCTGGTCCTGGGAGAATGGAAAAAATTAAGTCTCTGTTGTTGAAAAGCTGAGCATCTATGAGTAGATTGAGGTTCAACTCTGCCATGAGGTCCAGCCTGTCGACTTACCTCTGACCATTTGAAACAGCAGTGAAACCAGAGAAGCAAGAAGAGGAGGGGCAGAAAAAGAGAGAGGAGAAGGGA
>NW_017731879.1:1284001-1291965 GCF_001890085.2 Hipposideros armiger
TGAAAAGGATTCTCAAGGAAAAAGAAAGTCATACCGAATCAAGAGCCACACTGATTCACCCTCTACAGTGAAGGTATATGAACGGCCATGAGCTCAGCTATGATATAGTTTTTAGGTTTTGCCTCAGGCACGTGTCTCCCCACTCTATAAAACTTTATGGGAACAGCAATGGATTCTTAATCATTTTTGGATGTTCACTGAATTTTGTTAAACTCATCTAACTAGGCAGTCTGTACATGTAATAAATACGTGCCTTTCACATATTTGTGTTTATGCCCTTACTGAGCTAAGAAGGCATGTTAGTATACCAACGACTTGAAATAGATATTGTATTCGCATAGAATTAACCCCTGGTAGTTCACAGAATGTGTAAGCATTCATGAGACTCTACAAGAGCAAGAAAAGATTTATTGAAAGTTAGGCAGAGAGACACAGTTTTGTTGGGAACTTCACAAAAGAGTCTTGCCAGGGCAGTTTGAGAGGGACAGCTGCTGTGGGTTTCTGTTTAGCTCGAGTTTATATTTTTCTAAGCAGGATGTAGGGTGCTTGTCAGCTTGCAGGGGGGCTGCCATTACAATTGTCTCCTGGAAACTATCCTGTTCCCATCTATGATGGATGTCAGCTTGCTGGGGGTTGCTTGGATGTCAGCTTGCCAGGGGTTATGTTTGGGAACTGTTCTGTTCCCATCTATGAAAAATAGTGTTTAGCATGGAGAGGGTGTAGATCTGAGGATTCAATATTTTGACCTTAGAAATTTGTTTTGGGTTCCATTGACCATATCTGGAGTAAAGGGCTCTCTCTCGCATTGCATTGATGGACAAAATAAAACTGACCTGTGCTTTATGTCATTACTTAAAAATATTTCCAAGTCCGGCCAAGTGGCTCAGTTGGTTAAGAGTTGGCTTAAGAGCGTTAACTCTGAGCAACAGGGCCGCTGGTTCGATTCCCACATGGGTCAGTGATGCTGCGCCCAAGCTGCGCTGTCTCTGAGCTGCCAACAGGTGGCAGGATGGCTCAGCTGGTGTAACAACAAAATTGCCTGTTCGATGGTGGGTACTCCTACCCGCAACTAAGACTCAACTTGGCACCTTGAGCTGAGCTGCCACCTGGATGTCTCAGTGGATAGAGCGTATGCTCTTAACAGCAAGGTTGCTGGTTTGACTCCTGTGTGGGATGGTGTCTATGCCCACCCGCAGCTAAGATTGAACACAGCACCTTGAGCTTAGAGGCCACGAGTTGCTGACAGGAAGCCAGATGGCAACTGGTGCCCTCCACAACAAAGATTGAAGAACAACTTGGCTGGTCCCCTTCCCCAATTCCTCAATAAAATCTTAAAAAAAAAATTTCCAAAGTACCTTGGCAGGCTGGCTCCACACTACCAGAAAGCTTTTACTAAAATGTCAGTGACACTTAATATTTGTTAAGATGGCTCCTGTGGACCTATGTCCTTGTACAGGATCTTAGGTCCTCAGCCAAGAATTTACAGCACTGTTCTCTGAAGACCATCAGGCTAGATCTGAGAGGGCTTTTGTGTAGCCCTGTGTTGGAATGCGTCAGTGGCTGACTGACTGTGGTAGGGAATCTATTGCCAAATTCCACAGATATTGGTTCCATCAGAGAAAAATAAATCCCTCCTGAAGCACATATTCTTACATTTATGACAGAAAATGCAGCTTCATTATAATCTATGGGACCACCATCATATATGCAGTCAGCCATTTACCAACACATTGTAATGCAGCACATGATCATACAGTCACATTCTAAGGTACTAAATTTTAATATGAATTTTGAGTGGAGCACAACTCAGCTCATAACACACCTTGTTAACTCTATGAGGGAGTTTAATCTTTATCCTAAAAGCAATGGGAGACTATCAAAGCTGATCTCAAGATTCAGGTCCTCTTATATCTGGGCACACAGCTAGATCTTATGTTCTAGGCTCCTTGCAATCAGGCATGGACGTAAGACTGAGTTCTTGCCAGCAGAATGCAGGCAGAGGTGGTATGTGCTATTTCCATGTACTGCCCGCCATGCTTTTTCTTCTTCTGCACTGTCCTTAGAAGGTGGGTGTTGAATGTGACAAGATCCTAGGTCTTTGAATCACCACTCGGATCATCCATTTCTGACTTTGTGCGAGTGACAGATAGGTTTTTATTGTGTTAGCTACTGAGATATTTATATCATAGCAGATAGCATCCCAGATTTACATTTAGGAAAGACCTCCTTGCCGGTAGTGTAGAGAATGGGTTGGAAGCATGAAGAAAAGGAAGGAAGACATGTGAGGATGTTGTTGCAGAAATTAGATGAGCAATCATAGTAGCCTATAAATAGCATCTAAATTTGTATTTCAGGGTGATAGAGAAAAGAAGGTATCTTGCTGTCTGGTATGGATCACTGGGTGCATTGCCTTGCTTTTGCTTTGCTCTGATTGGTATGTAATCAGGCGTACCAGACACTGGTCTATGAGGCAAGCATGCAGAGATGATAAAATGAACCTGATTGCTGCTCTCTTGGATCTTTCAGCCCCAGAGCTGAAAATTAATGAAGGGGCACCCCAGGCTGCTGAGACACACAAGCTCTGTGTTGGGGTACAGGAGCAGCATTGGGGTTTCAGAGGCTCAGAACCCCATCACCTATCACATTCTCCCACAGGGGCACTAACTACCCTGAGATCTAGGTGACCTGATCACAGAGGAGAAGCCCACCTCTCAGGAAACTTCCCATTGTGATTGAGAAGCTAAGAAGCAGGAACACTGCAAGAGAAAATAAAATGCTCCAGTGACACCTACTGGAAAGCAAAAGAAAGACTTCTTCATATCAACCTGTGGCAGAATCTACTCCAGTAGATGCCCAGGAAGAGGAACCCATCATTTGCCATGAATAACCAAGTTAACAAGGCAGCTCGAAAAGAAAATGAGAAATCTCCAGAAAATGAACTTGAAGCCATGCAAATATGTGACTTAAATGACAAAGAATTTAAGATTGCAGTTCTGAAAAAATCTCAACAAGGTGCAAGAAAACTCACATAGGCAGTTTAATGAACTCAGAAATAAAATCAATGAAGAAAATGAATATTTTACAAAAGAGATTGAAAACTTTAAAAAGACCCCCCCCAAAAAAAATTCTGGAGCTGAAGAACTTGATAAAAGAGGTGGTGAATGAAATAACCAGCTTAGGTAATAGAGCTGACCAGATGGAGGAAAGAAATAGTGATATCAAAGACAGAAATCTGGAAATGACACAGATGGAAGAAAAGGGAGACCTGAGGGTTAAAAGAAATGAAAGAACTCTATAAGAACTATCTGACTCCATCAGAAAGAGCAACATAAGAATAATGGGTATACCAGAAGGAGGAGGAGGAGGAGGAGGAGGAGGAAGGAGAGAGAGAGAGAGAGAGAGAGAGAGAGAGAGAGAGAGAGAGNGAGAGAGAGAGAGAGAGAGAGAGAGAGAGAGAGAGAGAGAGAGAGGCAGAGAGTACATTCAAACAAATAGTTGAGAACTTCCCAAACCTATGGAAAGAACTGGATCCTCGAATCCAAGAAGCAAACAGAACACCAAATTACCTCCTTCAGAACAGGCCTTCTCCAAGGCACATTTATTGAAGCTGTCAAAAATTAATGACAGGAGAATCCTCAAGGCAGCCGGGGAAAAGAAGACAGTAACCTACAAATGAAAGTCTATCGAATTATCATCAGATTTTTCAGCAGAAACTCTACAAGCCAGGAGGGAGTGGAATCAAATATTCAAACTATTGAAAGAAAGAAATTACCAGCCAAGAATAATATATCCAGCAAAGTTATCTTTTAGATATGAAAGAGGAACAAAGACCTTTCCAAACATACAGAAGCTGAGGGAATTTTATAACACATGACCTGCATTAAAGGAAATACTGAAGGAAGCTATTTGACCTGAAACAAAAAAATCAAAAGGATAAAAATCCATGAGCAAGATTACTAACAGACAGAGGCAGGAAATGGCAACTCCTACACAGAATAGGGCACTGAACACTTAAACATAACATAAAATATAAAGAAGGTAACATAAAAAAAGAAAAAGAGAAGTCTACTTTTACTGCAACTCGGGAACCAACTCACAGCATACATAGGGATAATTCGTGACAACAAAACATAAAAGGGGAGTGAGTAAAGGTCTGAATTTGCAAAGGGAATGGAGATAAGAAGCATGCTGAAGAAAAAGGACTACTGTATATGTGAAACTTTTTTTTTACATAAACTTAATGATAGCCACTCAAAAAAAATTCAGAACTGAGACACATAACAAAAAAGAAGAAACACAGGGAAAATTTATAGAATGCCACCAAACTAAAATAACAGACAGAAACAAAAAGGCAAAGAAACAATGGAAACACTAAACTATCACAAAACAAAAGATAAAATGGCTACAAGAAATCCTCATATATCATTAACTACTCTAAATGTAAATGGACTGAACTCACCACTAATAAGGCATGAGTATCAGGTTGGATCAAAAAACAAAACCCAACCATATGCTGCCTCCAAGAGACACATCTCAGTGACAGGGACAAATATAGACTCAAAGTGAAAGGGTGAGAAACAATACTCCAAGCAAACACCACACAGAGAAAAGTGGGTGTAGCTCTATTTAGATCTGATGAAAGAACTTCAGGATAAAAAAAAATGTAATGAGAGACAAAAATGAACACTTCATAATGATAAAGAGGACAATACAGGAAGAAGGATAACACACAAAAAAGAAAACTATACACCAATATCTCTCATGAATATAGATGCAAAAATCTTAAAATTCTAGCAAATTAAATACAACAATACATTAAAAAGATTATATGTCACAATCAAGTGGGATTCATCCAGGAGCACAAAGATAATTCAACATATGCAAATCAATCAATGTGATACACCACATAAACTAAATAAAAGATAAAAATCATATGATTATATCAATAGATTCAGAAAAAGCATTTGACAAGATACAACATCCATTTATGATTAAAACACTTAATAAAATGGGTATAGAAGGACAGTACCTCAACATAATAAAGGCCACATATGAAAAATCCTCAGCTAATGTCATACTTAATAGTGAAAACTGAAGGCTTTTCCTCTAAGATCAGGAAAACAACAAGAATGCCCCTTTTTATCACTGTTATTCAACGTAGTATTGGAAGTCCTAGCCAGAGCGATCAGGCAAGAGAAAGAAATAAAAGGCATTCACATTGGGAATGAAGTCAAATTGTCACTTTCTGCAGATGACATGATTCTTTATATAGAAAACCCTAAAGACGCTACCAAAAACTATTAGAAACAATAAACTAATACAGTGAAGTTGCTGGATACAAAATTAATGTACAAAAAACCATTGCAGGGCTGGCCGAGTGGTTCAGTTGGTTAAGAGTTGGCTTGGGAGCCCAAGCTCTGAGCAGCAGGGCCGCTGGTTTGGATCCCACATAGGCCAGTGACACTGCGCTCTCTACAGCTAAGATGGTGAACAACAGCTCGACCTGGAGCTGGGCTGCCGTGAGTGACTGGCAACAGCATAGGCTGCAGTGAGGCTGCAGAAGGTTGCTGTGAGCTACCGTGAGTGGCCGGCAGCCAGCATGAGCAGCCGGCAGCCAGCCGGTGTGAGCTGCCGCGAACCGCCGTAAGCAGCCATCCAATGACTGGCGACTGACTGCCTCAGCTGGGAAGAGTGCAAAGATCATAATACCAATCTGGGCCAGTGAAGCGGCATCCTCCACAACTAGACTGAAGAACAAAAGGACAACAACTTGTCTGTTCCCCTCCCCCTATTCCCCAGATAAAATCTTAAAAAAAAAAAGTATTTGCAAAAGGAAAGACACATAGATCAATGGAATAGAATAAAGCACCCAGAAGTAGACCCACACTTATATAGTCATCTGATCTTTGACAAAGGAGCAAAGGCAATTCAGTAGAAAAATCATAGTCTTTTCAATTAATGGTACTGGAACAACTGAATATCTATATGCAAAAAAAGAAAAGAAAAGAAAAGAAAAAAGGATCTAGACACAGACCTTCTACCTTTTACAAAAAATTAGCTAAAAGTTAACCATGGACATAAATTAAAAATACAAAAGTATAAGAGAAAATGTAGGAGAAAAACTAAGTGCTGCTGGGTTTGGCAATGTGCTCTTTACCACACCAAAGGCATGATCCATGACAGAAAAACTGATAAGCTGGACTTTATTAAAATAAAAGCTTCTGCTCTGGCAAGAAACCATTAAGAGAATGAAAAGATATTTGACATACATGGAGAAAATACTTGCAAGCACGTAACTGATAAAGGATTTGTACTAAAAATATTTTTAAAAACTCTTATAATGCAACAATGTAAGAACAAACAACCCAATTTAAAATGGGCAAAATATGTGGATAGCTCACTGAAGAAGATAAACAGATGGCAAATAAACATATGAAAAGGCGATTGACATCATTTGTTACTAGGGAATTGCAAATTAAAACAACAATTTGTTGTTTACACGTTTTAGCCATCAACAAACCTATTAGAATGGCTGAAAACAAAAACAAAAAAACCTGACAATGGCAATTGCTGGTGAGGATGTGGAAAATAAGTAACTCATTCATTGCCGGTGGGAATGTAAAATGGTACAGCCACTGTGGATGAAAGTTTGGCAGTTTCCTAGAAAGCTAAACACAGTCTCACCTATGATCCATCAATCGTATTCCTACTTATTTACCCAAATGAATTAAAAATACATTTCCACACAAAAACTTACAATGAATGTCTATAGCAGATTTATTCATAATTGCCCCAAAATGAAAACAACTAAGATATCCTTCAATAAGTGAAAGATCAACTATAGTACATCCATGCGATTGAATATTATTCAGCAGTATGAAGAAATAAACTATCAACCCATGGAAAGATATACAGGAGCCTTAAATGCATATTGCTAAGTAAAAGAAACCAGTACAGAAAGGCTTCCTATTGGTTGATTCCAATTATATGACATTTTGGGAAAGGCAAAACTATAGAGACAGTAACAAGATCAGTGGTTAACAAAATATCAGTGGTTGCCAGGGGGAGAAATGAATAGGTGAAACAGGACATTTTAGTACAGTAGAACTATTCTATTATATATGATACTGTAGTGGTGGCTACATGACATCATACATTTGTCAAAACCTATAGAACTTACCACACAAAGAGTAATCCTTAATTTATGCAAATTTTAAAATGATAGTTTTGAAGGTCTGGAGATACCAGGAAAAATGATAGACTGTAACAAGAGAATCTAACTGAATTACAAATGTATGAAATAACCTCACTGAGGGGATGGAGAAAAGATGCTGAGCTTAGTTACTTTGGAAATATATGAAGCCTAAGACTAAAGTAAAAAGGAACTGCATATTAGTACTGTACTTTAATTGATAAAGTTGATTCTGACAGGTTATGAGTTAACAATTCTGATATTGCTATACATGGATACTGGAATTGAACAATTAAGTAGATGGATGGTGAATGGTGGGCGCCATATTTCTTGTCATTAAAGTGGAAATTTACAGATAAGCAAGGGAGAAGGCTAGAACGATCCACATGGAAGAGGTGGAATTGAAGACAGTAAGAACTTAACGTAGATAGAGATGTCTACGTTTAGAAATGTTAACAGATATGTGTATATACATGGGTTGGTATATACATATATTTCTTTGCTTTGTCAGTTTAGAGACCCTGGAAGGAATCACACTATACAGTAGCAATGCGCACATTTACTGCCCGATCTTGGTTTCTAAAAGTGTTTCTAGTGACCAAAGCTGGAATACTTTGAGCAAGAAAATTAATAAAGTAGCATTGGATTACAACTTAAAGCATAAAATAATATACATGAGTGCATATTGATACACATAAATAATTAAATAAATAACTAAATAAATATTGCCTAAATAAATAAACAAATGGAGGAGAGACAAATCTATGCAGAA
>NW_017731879.1:1292230-1297088 GCF_001890085.2 Hipposideros armiger
AATATGATGTGTTGTAAATGGCACTTTCCCTTTGTGATCTTCTTCCCCAAACCCATAGCTGCAGTCTAATAATGAGAAAAAATCAGGCACATCCCATTAAAGGGACATCTGATGATATACCTGACCAATATTCTTCACAAACTGTCAAGGTCATCAAAAACAAGAATCTGAGAAATTGTCACAGATAGGAAGAGCCTAAAATAACTTGAAAGCTAAATGTAACATGGTATCATGGATGAGATCCTGGAACAGATAAAAAGACTAAGGTAAAAAAAACCAAGGTAATCTAAGTAAACTACAGACTTTAGTTAACAATAATGTATCAATGTTAATTCATTAATTATAACAAATGTACCATACTAATATGAGATAATAATAGGGGAAACTGTGTGCAGGGAGTATATGGAAACTCTGTATTACCTTTTCAATTTTTCTATAAATCTAAACTGTTTTAAAAAATAAGTCTATTATTAAAAGGCTAAAAAAACCCTCAGCTGTACTGTGTCGGTCTATTCCTCCTTCTTTTCTTTCATTGATCTTGTATATATTCATTTACTAATACCACACTGTGTTCATTACTGTAACCTTAGAATAAGTCTTAAAATTGGGCAGCGTAGATCCAACTGTATGTTTTTCAAATTTGTTTGAATTTTTCTGGCTTCTTTGCCTTTCTTTATAATTAGAATCAACTTGACTATATTAACCAAAAATTCCCTGGGATTTTGACTAGAATTGTATTAAATGTATGTGTAAATTTGGGGAGAATCAACACTTTTACAATACTGATTGTTCTAAACTATGTATATGGTGTGTTTCCTCCATTTATTTAGATCTACTTTCTTTTATCATCTGTTTGTTGTTTTCAGCATAGAGATTGTATGCTTGTACATGTTTTGTGAGATTATCTCATTATTGTGTCTACCATAAATTTTGTTTTAATTATGGTTTCTCATTGTACATTGCTAATATATAAAAGTACAGTTTGTCAAAAAACAAAACAAAACAATTTATCTTAGCTCATTGACCTTGTTTCTTGTGACCTTGCTGAAACGCTCTTATTAGTTCAAGGAGATATTTTTTGTTTGGTTGGTTTTTTTAGTTTGTTGTGTAAATGCTTTTAAAATTTCTATGTAAAAAATCATAAAATTTGCAAATAAGGACAGTTTTATTTCTTCCTGTCCAATGTGTATAGCTTTTTTTTTCTTGCCTTATTGCACTGACTAGGTCTTCCAGTATGATATTGAAGAGGAGTGGTGAAAGTGGCCATCCTTGCTTTAGCCTAATTTTATGGGGAAAATATAAAGTTAACTTTAGGTTTTAGATGCTCTTTATCAGGTAGAGGACATTTCTTTCGATTCCAAGCATGCTTAGGGGTTTTTGTTTTTCATGAGTGAACATTTAATTTTTCTGCATCAATTAATATAATCATGTGCTCTTTCTTCTTCCTTAATGTATTATGGGTTATATTGCTTGATAGCTAAATACTGAACCAGACTTGCATGTTTGGGATAAACCCTGCTTGCCATGGTGTTTATGCATTATTGGATCTGATTTGATCATTTTTTCTTGACGATTTCTTCATGTACTCATATGTTAACACATATGGTGGTATAGTGGTCTAAAATTTTCTTTTCTTTCTGTCTTTGTTTTTGCTATCATGATAGCTAACTAAAAAATGAGTTAGGAAAGGTACTCTCTTCTATTTTCTGGAAGAGATTGTATAGAATTGATGTTTATTCTCATTTAAATACTTGGTAGAACTCACTAGTATAACAATATGGGCCTAAAGATTTCTTGGTTCGGAAGGCTTTTAACTATAAATTCAATTTCTTTAATAGTCAAAAGGTTATTCAAGTTGTGGAGCTCAGCTTGAGCACATTTTAGCAGTTTGTATTTTTCAAGGAATTGGTGGATTTCATTTAAAGTTTCTGTAGAGATATTTATAGTATTACTTTAATGTTTTATTAGTTTTCAAATGTCAGTGGGTCTGTAATGATGCCCCCTCTTTAGTAATTATATAATTTATGTCTTCTTTTTTGCTTTGTCAGTCTTTCTAGACGTTTATCAATTTCATTGATATGTTCAAAGAACCAGTTTTGAGTTTGATTTTCTCTATTGTCTTCTGTTCTTATTTCATTGATTTCTACTCCTATCTTTATTATTTCCTTCCTTCTGTTACTGTTGGGTGCATTTTGCTCTTCTTTTTCTTATTTCTTAAGGTGGAAGCTTAGATTATTATTTTTTTTAAATTAGCCCCTTTATTTATTTATTTATTTATTTATTTATTTATTTATTATTATTTTCAGGTGTACAAAACAATGCAATAGTTATGCTTTTCACCCTTCACAAAGTGACAGCACCCCGCCCCCAATTCACCGCCCTCCCACCCCTGATATCATACATATCTATTACAATTCCATTGACTCCAATCCCCACACTGTGTTCCATATCCTGTGACTATGTATATATACTAAATTATAGTTGACATATAATATTATTCAATGGCAGGGAAGCTTAGATTATTGATTCAAGACTTTTCATCTTTTTTTCTTTTCTAATATTAGGCATTGAGTGCTGTAAATTTTCTCTAAGTGCTTCTTTAGCTGCATCTCACAAATTTTCATATTTTGTATTTTCGTTTTTACTCCATTCAAAATAGTTTCTCATTTTTCTCAAAATTTCCTCTTTGACCCATGGATTATTTATGTGTATTATTTAATTTCCAAGTGTGTAGTGACTTTTTAAATTTTTTTAAAGATTTTTATTGGGGAATTGGGTGATGGGGAACAGACAAGTTTCTGTCATTTTGTTCTTCAGTCTAGTTGTGGAGGATGTTGCTTCACTGGCCCAAGTTGGCACCATCATTGCACTCTTCCCTGGCGAGGCAGATCAGTCACCAGCTTCTGGACGGCCGCTCACTGCTGCTGCTGGCCACTCACGCTGGCTGCTGGCTACACATGGTAGCCCATGGCAACCCACTGCAGCAGGGGCTGCAGCCTACGCCATCGCCGGCGACTCATGGCAGCCCAGCTCCAAGTTGAGCTGTTTTTCAGCATCTTAGCAGTAGAGGGCAGTGTCACTGGTCCTCATATGTGGGATCTGAACTGGAGATCTCTGGCATCCCAAGCCAGCTCTTAACCAATGCGCCACTCGGCCAGCCTGACTTTTCTTTCTTTTATTGATTTCTAGTTTAATTTAATTATGGTCAGGGAACACATTTGAATTATTTTAAATTTGTTAAAACTCAGGGTATGGTCTATTTCAGTGAACATTCCATGTATTCACTGGATCTGGCACCATGTGCCTTCTGGCTCTTCCCCAAAGTCAAAATGACCACGAAAGGAAAACGTTTTGAATTGATTCAGAACATTGAGGCAGCCATGAAAGTGCAACTAAAGGCATTCATGAAAGAGGACTTCCAGAACTGCTTCAGAAAGTGATAAGAACAATGGGATAAGTATTTGAAGCATGGGGAGTATTTTGAGAGGAATTAACGGCAATGTGTCTTTTACTGTAATTTTTAATTTATTTTAAACATTCACCATATTTTTTTATCACACCTTGTACATTATCTAATCCAGAACCATAATACCAAACAAAATTTCATGTCCAGATGGTTTTACTGGAGAGTTCTACCAAAAATTCAAGGAACAAATGATTTAATCCTTAATCAAGTTAATCTAGAATATAGAGAAATAGGCTACACTTCCCAAGTCATTTTTGAGATTAAGTATCATATTCAAATCTGAAAAGGACAGGAGGAGAAAGAAAATTACAGGCTCATCTAACTCATCAACATAAATGTAAAACTTTCAAACCAACTATTAGCAAACAGAATTCATCGGGATATAAAAAAATCATACATAATGGCCAAAGCTGTTTTTCCAGGAATGCAAGGTTAGTTTAAAATCAGGAAAGAATCACTAAAATTTACTATATCAAGAGATTAAAGTTAAAAACATGATTATCTCAATATATGTACAAATATTTGATAAATTCAACAAGTATTCATATATGTTCATTTAATCCATGACAATGGAAGCAAGCATTTACATTGGGGTAAAGACTGTCTATTTAAAACATGGTGCTGGGCAAACTGGACTGACACATGCAAAAAAATGAAACTGGACCACCTCCTTATGCCATATACGAGAACAAATTCAAAGTGGATTAAAGACTTATATGTAAAACCCAAAACCATAAAACTCCTAGAAGAAAATATAGGCAGTAAATTGCAGACATTACCCTGAGTAATATTTTTACTCTTATATCCCGTTGGGTAAGGGAGGTAAAAGAAAAAATAAACACGAGATTACATCAAACTTAAAAGTTTTTTCAAAGCAAAGAAAACCATCAACAAAACAAAAAGGCAGCCTACTGAATGGGAGAAGATATTTTTCAATGATATATCTGATAAGGGGTTAATATCAAAAATTTATAAAACACTCATTCAGCTAAACACCAAAAAATAAGCAACTCAATTAAAAAATGGGCAGAGGACATGAAGAGACATTTCTCTAAAGAGGACATCCAGATGGCCAACAGGCATATGAAAAAATGCTCGACCTCACTAATTATTAGAAAAATGCAAATAAAAGCCACAATGAGATACCACCTCACTCCGTCAGAATGGCTATCACCAATAAATCAACAAACAACAAACGCTGATGAGGTTGTGGAGAAAAGGGAACCCTGGTGCACTGTTGGTGTGATTGCAGATTGGTGCAGCCACTATGGAAATCAGTATGGAGGAATCTCAAATAGCTGGAAATGGACCTACCTTTTTCTTACTAAGAGTGGAACTAACTCCACTCTTAGGTCTCTGTCCAGAGAAATCCAAAACACTAATTTGAAAAAA
>NW_017736368.1:0-1398 GCF_001890085.2 Hipposideros armiger
CATATGTTCTGCAGCAGAGAAATACCTCTGGTTTTGTGTTAACAATAGAGGTGTTTCAGTTTTTTAATATGGACTGCTTTGCTTTGAAGATGAATGTGAAATTTTTACATTTTGAATAGGTTTCAGGTATGGTTAATTTTTTTAAAAATTTATTTTAAAAGTTTCTATACATTTAGACTTCTGTTAAATGTGGATTTAAATCACAAAGCATGCCGATTGCTTAATATAGGCAATAAATTTGATACCAATAAATTTGGCATCTCACTCCTTCATACTGGAAGCTTTAGGTTTTCATATATTTCCGTTTACTGCTTTTCCTTCAACCTAGATTAGAGTGTGTTGTCTTTTCACAATACCAATCATCTATTTTAAAAGCAAATATAGTTTAAGGAGAAAATTTACTTCTGAGCATTGCAAGGATTAGTTTAACAGTGCTTTCCCTGCCCATAACATGAGGCAATCAGTCAGGCCAGCTGATGCTCATCTCTGAAACATCTGAAATGGTGAGCAGATAAAAGGTGTGAAATGGAACCTTAAAATGAGAGTGGTACCAGATTACCTAGCTCACTGGAAGTGGAGGATGGGAGATCGGTTTTGTATTTCTGGTGCAGATACCACCTATGCTGAAGCCTGAGTGGGTGTCTTAGTCCTGATAGTGGGATAAGAAATATAAAACACAGGCCCGAGTTAATGACTTCCACCTTCCTTCTGTCAGTGGAAGTATGTGTACCTTAGCATGTAGGAAAATACTTTAGCTGCTCAAAGTTTGCCTATGGAAGAAAAATCTGTATCTCATTGATATATATTCTCTTACTCAGACTTGATTTAGGCATGAATTAGTTACCATTCTTTCCTCTAAGTAATGGTTCATTTTTGTTTTACCTTATAGCCACAGTACTGATCCATAGAGTTGAAACTTTTTGGACAAAAATTATACTACTTCTCTATAATTCTATCAGTGCTTTGATAGAATAGAATAATTGAAATGCACTCATTAACACTATCAAATTATAAAGCTAAAAACATCAACCCTGTTATGTCCCTGCTTATTTGGGACTAGTGGTGACATTTTCTTAGTGAAGAATAATACAAAAGTGAATTATTGAAAGCTAAGGGAAGGCTTATTAGAAAAAGAAAGTCAGTTACAGATAATGTGATGTAATGGAAGGAACACTGGCTTTGGAGCCGCCAGACCAACCTGGATATGACTCCATGCTCTGACTTGTATATACATGACTCTTCTGAGACTTGTGTTACCTGTGAAATGGGATATATGTTTTTGAGGAAGTAATGATGTAAAGACCCTAACACAATGTACATATAGTATTGATACAACAGTACTGTGAGACGGTTCTATAGGCTTTCCGGTTGGAAAAGTGGAATCATTTTCAGTTTCTT
>NW_017736369.1:0-2008 GCF_001890085.2 Hipposideros armiger
TTAGAATCTAATCCAAGAATCATACACGTCTTCTCATCCGAGCTGGAGGAGAGCATTCAAGTGTGGTATGGTTTACTTAGAAATTTTAAAATGCGTATATGTGTGTGTGTGTGTGTGTGTGTGTGTGTGTGTGTGTGCATTTTAGCTTTTTTTTAAAAAGAAAGTATTAACAGAAATAACGAATTTGCTTGTCTTCTTTCTTGTATTGGAAGTTTGGTGTAATAGGTACTGAAGCTTGTTATCTTGGAAGGCAGAAATCTTCAGTGGCAATTAATTGTTCCATTCAGTGTTAAACCATTTGCTGACTAAAGGTCACTCAAAATCTTGTAATTAATTATAGAATATTGCTAGCAAATATTTTTATTTGGCAAATATATGATCTAAGTCATAGTACTTTTTATTAGTTCATATTAAGAAAATATTATGCTGTCATACTGGGCAGATAACAGATGCTGATGATCCTTAGATAAATAAGGCAGTGCGCATAGTGATTAATGATTAAGGCTTGTGCTCAGATAGACCTGGGTTCTACTGACCCCACCATTTTATTGGTGTGACCTTGGACAGGTCTTTAAGTCTCTTAGTGGTTGAGTTTCTTCATCTGTAGGGTAGAATACTCCATCGTTCTAGCTCAGGCCAGAAACTGTGGGTCATTCCTCATTCCTTTTTGTTATATCCCTCATCCAGTCAATCAGCACATCTTTATGTAGTTATGTATGTACATATCTCTGTGTGTATACACACACACACACACACAATCACACCACATCTCACCACCCCCACAACCACTCAGACCTTGGATCATCTCTTGCCTGGATCACTGCAGTAGTGTCCTGACAAGTCTGTTTCTGCCCTTGCTTCTTCCCTAGCCTACCACAGTGTAATCTCAGTGTATCATAGGGATCCTTTTGCAGTATGTCGGATTGTGTCTGTCTTCTGCTCACAACTCTGCAATAGCTCCCCATTTCATTCTGAGTATAAGCACTGTTGCATGATATTTCATAGTATAGATGTAATATATTAATAAATTTCCNGGCGGCTGGGCCTTCAAGCTGGGTTAATAAAACATAAAACAACGGTAAGACATGACTTATTAATTGTACTACTTGTTTCGCTTTCTATAACCATAAAATAACTGCCTGTGCCTTATTAAGAATGATATGATTGCCTGCCTTGGGTTATGTAAGTATGGTGTTCCAGCTGGACATCTATAAATGTTGTCTTCTGTATGGAAATGCTTGCACTGCGCCCATTTTATTGTCTGAGCTCGGTTTAAGCATTTGGTAATTTACTGGTCATGGTTATTCTTTCTTTTTCAAACAAAAGGAGCAGTGTCACTAAACTTGAGGGTATGAGTGTTTTGCTTGAATTAGTCTTTTTTTCTTTTTTTAAAAAGACTTTTCAGTTTCCTTAATTTGGGGAATCTTTGCAATTACTTTCACTTTGTATTTGTTGAGGACACAGTAGAAAACAGGACGGACTAGGTCCCTCCCTGCCTTTATGGTGTTTATATTTCTGTCAGAAAAAACAGACAATAACTAAACAGTTAAGATAATTTTAAAAGGTTAAAGCGTTGTGGAAAAATGAAACAGAGTAATGGGACAGAGCAATGGTGCTACTGCACACCTTTTTCCAACTCTGTATTCAGTTGACATCATGCTTGTAACTAGAGATCAGCTATGTGGTGATGTTTACACCACAGAATCAGTGCTACAAAGCAGTGCTATAATATAAACCAGGCTTTTTCCCGTCCCTGAGCCAGTTACACATTTACCAGCACACTGAGTGATGCGCTCAGTAAATAAGACTAAATGGGAGATTCTGACACTCAGGAGACAGGATGGGAAGAGAATTAATGGTGACTGGGCACTGCTCTGGAACAGTCTTCATACTAGATGCTTGATATACATTATCTAATATATACAAAGATGCTATTAAGGCAATGTTATCCCCATTTATTAATGACAAAACCAAGGTGCAGAGAAGTTGCCTTGTCAAAGGTTATGTA
>NW_017736370.1:0-1397 GCF_001890085.2 Hipposideros armiger
GGGGAGACTATTTAATCCACTACAACTTCCAAGCCATTTACCTTCAGAAACAGAAATACAAATTATCAGAACATATGCTAATAAGATCCAAGGTGCATGTTTCATTCCAGGTAGCGGACAAGTCGTTTTAACTGGTTCTAGGCTGACAGCTATCAACCTACCTTGAAATTTTATCCAGTTAATCAAAACGGGAACTGGGCAAGAATTTGGATGGAATAATACAAATCCACCCTTCCAGGCTACCAAAGAATTCAAAGTATGTACCTCTCTGATGGTTGGTCAGTAAGGTTATTTATTGTCTCCTATAAAGCCTGGGACACCCTGGTACATATAACAACGTTATTGATGGCAAAGGTGGTTGGACACAATGGATGTTATAAATTATGACACTAAGGTTTATTTTTGAGAAATGGACAATAAAATGCCTTTTCTGGCTACCATTCTATTGCTGGGTGACACAAATTGTGACACTTTGTCTGCTTTTTATTTTGCTATGGAAGTTGGTGAACCATCAATTCATTGTATTTGGCTTGTGCATGTGTACTGAAGATGAAAATGATTAACAACAGTTTGCATTTGTACGGAACTTCTTTTCTGGAAGCTTTTATTTTTGGCAGGTATGTGGGAGCACTGGGGGAAATACATGACATCAAACAGAATTTCAGCAAACGAGCAACAATCCCAATTTTACATTTTTATGCATTTAGATCATTTTTGATCTGAATATTTAGAAACATCATACCAAAGTTAATTTTAGATGTGTGCCACATGGCTTTTTATTTTATGATATTTTTGTTTGCTTGTTTTATTTTTGTTTATATTCCACATGTTCTATTTGATATTTAAGGTGGCTGACAAAATTAATACAGTAAGAGAGAGAAAATGAAAACAAAACAAAAACCCCATTACTGGTAAGGGAATTGGACAAAGTCCACTTAGACATTGGGTGTGTTTTTAGTTGGTTCCCTCTTATTTTTAGGGAAAATTGGCCACCAAACTGTAAGAATCTGCATTCTGCTTGACCTAGCAATTCCACTTTTAGGAATTTATCAAAATAATCAAGGGTGAGGGCAAATATTTAGCTATGTTCGCTATGTGTAGCTATGTTTCACTATTGTTTATAATGGCAAAGAATTGAAAATAATTTAAACATGCAACAATGTGGAAGTTGCTTAAATTGTAGTATATTCATTTTGTGGATATGTGCAGTTGTTTAAAATGATGTAATAGAATAGTATTAAATTCTATTGAAGATGTTCAATATATTTTTAATTAAAAAAGCATAGTGTAAAATATTATGTATAAAATGAGCCACTTTTAGAAATACATATACATGCATTGGGAAATGTCAAAATATTAAGAACTAAAAATGGGTGGTGAAAGGACAGATAATTTTT
>NW_017736371.1:0-2719 GCF_001890085.2 Hipposideros armiger
GTGTGACAAATGACTTCTACTCCCAGCTACAAATTTAAGTTGCAACTCAAAAATTACTAAAAATATTATGCTTACCTACCTACATAAGAAACATACTTTAAAATGTAGTTGAGGAATAGCTTTGCTTCTCCTAAAGATATGGTATATTTTCTCCTCATAGTTAAAGAAAACTATGTAACTATTGACATTTCCCTTTTTGCTTTGACTTTTTGGGATATCAAATACAGATTTATGCCTCAGTTATAGCAATCATTTTGGTCCTTTAGTATGCTTATCTATGTTCTCTTTTCCCCCTGGTCTGTTCCTCCTATTCTAATTTATATTTTGCCTGGTCCTGATATTTTATTTATGTTTTAGTATTTTGTTGGTTGTGTTTTTATAAGCTATACTAAATCCTTTGTGGATTAACTAAGGATATAAATAAGCTACTTGCTTAAAACTATTCTAACTGTATTACCTGTACCATCTCTAAGCCAAATAAATTCTCAGGAAAAAAAATTTTTTTCTCCCAGCTTTTGAAGTTCTATTTTTCTCCTAAATGTCTCTCTAAGGAATAGTAAGCTAAAAAAAATTATTAGTAATTTAACTTATGAAAAATTAACTTAAACTTTAGTCATTACCTAATTTCATTCTCTTATTACTAAACTACTCTCAAAAAAAAAATCAAAGCTGTTTTATGTTAGTATGAATCATTCCTTCTGGGGTTTACTACTCTCATCTCATTTTCCTTTAATTTGCATCTTTACATTTATGACTTTCAATCCTGGATATAATTATGGATTTGTTCATAATCTATGTATATCATTCTTAGCTAATAATCTGGTTTGACTCTGATGAGATAATTTAAAAGAGAACACTTACAGAAAATGTATAATAGCTTAGAAGCTATTGACATGTTTGTTCACTAAATTTTAAACAACTGTATGGGAAAATATCATAAAGAAATGTTCAAATGCAAAAGAAAAACTACAAGAATTATTTAATTCAAATAGTTAACTAAGGGATAATTTCTTTAATGTACTAAGAGCTCTTGAAAATTACTAATAAAAAGACTAATTACTCAAAACATAAATGGTCAAAGTATATGAACATGTAGGTCACAGAAAAATAAATGGAAATGTGGAAAGGTATGTAGCTTTATCATAATAAACACAACATAAAGAACCATGAGATACCATTTTTGACTTATCAGACAGGCAGAAATGAAGTCATTTGATAACAATGAGTTTTATCCAAGATAGCAAGAAATAACCCCTCTTACATGCTATTTGTGAGTGTATATTGCTGTAAATTTCAGGAGGTAATTTTCACTAACAATTTAAAATGTACACATTCTTTAACCCAGCCAATTAACTCCTGGGGATTTAGTTATGCATATATTGGGTTGTTGGAAAAGTCATGATGCATGATTGAGACAGATGGCACTAGTTCATTTTTGGAAGTACTAGAGTCATTCGCATCTATGTTATTGCTACATTATCGGACAGCTGACAGTTTCAGCTTCATTCTAAAAAAAAAATTGAGCAATTTGGTTGAGTTTTGGAGGTTTTACAACAAGTTGAAGATGGAAAACCAAACTGTGCATTTTTGCCATATTTTACTCTTTTACTTCCATAAAGGGAAGAACGTGCGTCAAACTTGTGAAAAGNCCTGATACTTGAATATATTATATACTTCTAGATAATTTATACTCTGTGGTATCTCTGTAAATTTGCCATGCTGCACCACCAATTGTAAAGATACATCAGGTTCACTTTGCTGTTAGAAAAGGCAGGTCTTTGAAATTTATAGTGCCTTTCGTTATGATGTCAAAGTAAGAGAGACTAGGCAATCCATGGATTATATATACACAAAATTCAACAGCAAAATTTGTTTAATTCAAGATTGAGATCAGATTGTAAAATCAGAGATAATTTCTCTCTATGCATATATGCACGAGTGTTTCAGGCAGTAACTCAAGATGTAGAAAAAGACATCTTTTCTACAACACACTGTCCTACCTCTCCTCCAAGGCATCGCTCTAGAACAGAGGGCCATCTTGTAATGTCCAGGTGGGAAGGGGACACATCAGAGGTGGATAATGTTTGTTAAAACACTCAGTTTAAGTTCCATGACATTTAAAAACTCCATAGCCTGGTTACCAAGTCCAAGCAGGCAGAAGGGGTTGGGGCCAGGATAACTCTCTTGTTGAGTATAAGATATTATGTGATGAAGCAGTTACTGGGCAGCAACACAGTGGCTCCCAGGGTCACAAGGATCTCTACTGCAGCTGCTGGTTGCCTTGCCCCACCTCAGTGAATCCAGCCAATGAGGAGACAATACCCCAAATGGATTCAGATGGTTTATGACTCACATGCACAGCAACAGCAAGGTCAGTGTAGTATCAGCTCCCTGTGTCCCAAGTCCCACAGGAAGGTACCCAACAGGAGGCACCAGATAACAGGCAGTGTGTGTGGCCGGTTGCTCTGACACTGGAGAGTCAACTGTAAATGCTAATAAGCTAAGTTATTTTAAAGCCTGCAGTTGTACACCAAAGGAGGGCAAAATAGAAAGTCCTATGCTCAAGTGAAACTGAGGGACTGAAATAAAAACAGCCTTGTGGCAGTTTCCCCGAGAGAGGGAGGTGGGTGCAAACTGGTCTTGTGGAAACTTCTCACCAAGCTTCATAGTCCCTGCCCCAGAGAAATCACAGGGCACTCTGCAAGGACTTGGGTTAGAC
>NW_017736372.1:0-1397 GCF_001890085.2 Hipposideros armiger
CAAGGAGAGATAAATATTTCCTATGACCCTATTACATTGAAATAATCATAGTTAACATTTAGGTGTAAAATCTTTAATGCTTCTTTCTTTTTTCTTTATATATGTGTGTATTTAACAAAAATGAGATAACAGTGTACTCTGACATATTAAAATCATATTTCTAACACATTACGTATTTTAGATATTATTTACCATATGGGGTGCAGTAGCCATTTTTTTGAAGGGTACAGGCAATACTTTATTTTTCTTTAAAAAGTCACAACTTCCATTTATATTAATATTCTCAATGTTTTCTCTCATGACATTTGTGACCCAAATATTTGTTTTAAGATTTGCGAATCCAAATTCTTCGGAGCAGTCAGTTCTTTGGACAAGTTTGTTCTCTAAAGCAGGTGGGGTGGCTAAAGGACATAGTGAACCTGGCTGCAAGTTGCAATTTTGCCACATATTAGCTGTGAACTTTTGTATTTATCCTTCTTCACTAACTTTATTTTTTAAAATAATTTTTTATTTTCAATTAAAATACAATATTTTTAAGTATGATATACAATATTACTATTGACATACAACAATACTATATTAGCTTCAGGCGTACAACATAATTATGGATACTTATATAACTTACAAAATGATCATTCCAATAAGTCTAGTACCCATCTGACACTACACACCATTACTACAATATTATTGACTATATTCCCTATCCTGTACTTTACATCCCCATTACTGCTTTTATTTATTTATTTATTTACTTATTTATTTATTTATTTATTTATTTTTTACTTTCATTGCTTACTTTTTTTTGACATTTAATATTATTTTATCTTAATTCAGGTGTACAACATAGGGGTTAGACTTTATATAATTTAAGAAGTGATCTCCCTGACTAGTCTAGTACCCACCTGGCACTATAGTTATTATCTTATTATTGACTATATTCTTTACGCTTTACTTTACACCCCCATGACTATTTTGTAACTACCAATTTATACTTTTTAATCCCTTCACTTTTTTCACCCTGACCCCAACCGCCTCCCATCTATCACCCCAATAAATCTGGTACCCATTTGACACCATACATAGCTATTATGATATTGTTAACTATAATCCTTATGCTATGCCCTACATATTCATGACTACTTTGTAACAACCGATTTGTACTTCTTAATCTCTTCCCTTTTTTTTTCACCCACACCCCCAAAGATCCCTCCCATCTGGCAACCATCAGAATGTTTTCTTTATCTATGAGTTTGTTTCTGTTTTGTTTGTTTATTTTATTCTTTAGATTCCACCAATAAGCAAACTTACATGGCATCTGTCTTTCGCTGTCTCACATACTCCACTCAGCACAACACCCTCCAGGCTGGTCGATGCTGCCGCAGATGGCAAGAACCCAT
>NW_017736373.1:0-1292 GCF_001890085.2 Hipposideros armiger
CCAGTTCGATTCCCACATGGGCCAGTGACACTGCCCTCTACAGCTAAGATGCTGAACAACAGCTCAACCTGGAGCTGGGCTGCTGTGGGTCACCAGTGACGGCGTAGGCTGCAGTCCCCTGCTGCAGTGGGCTGCCATAAGCTACCATGTGTAGCCGGCAGCCGCCGTGAGCAGCCGTCCAGAGGCTGGCGACTGATCTGCCTCGCCCGGGAAGAGCACAATGATGGTGCCAGCTTGGGCCAGTGAAGCAACATCCTCCACAACTAGACTGAAGAACAAAAAACAACAGCAACTTGGCTGTTCTCCTTCCCTTGATTCCCCAGCGCTGTTCTCCTCCCCCAATTCCCCAATAAAATCTTTTAAAAAAAAGGAAAAAGAAAATCTGATCATTAGGATGCCCAAGAGAAGGTGGGTTTATTAAACTCTCCTTTAAGACTTTAAAAGCTATGTCATCCTGTCCTTCCCATGAAATTGGGTCAGGACTGTCATTCTTTAGTAGGACATATAGAGGTATTGGCATAAGAGAGAGATTTGGGATCCAATTTTGGCAATAGCCAACTAGCCCAAGAGAACCTCGCAACTGGTGCTTAGTTTTGGGCCTTGGGAAATGTAGGAATTGCTTGATGTAGTTTTCGAACATGTTTCCTGGCTTCCAACCAGTAATTGGGGGTTTGCTTTGCTAAATCTCTATCAGGATGCTCCCATCCAGAAATTCTCATCCAGTGTCCAGCCTGACTTTCACCAACTAACATAGTGATTAGCTCATATAAATCAGAATCCCAGGCTGATAGGACTGAAGAATAATATCAAATTCCTCAGCAAACTTATTAGAGTCCTCAGTTACCTTAGGGAATGGCTCCTTTAACTCAGCTTTAGTCCAGGGGTCATATGAGATGTGGGGTTTATTAGGATCTCCAGAGTGTTTAGTCTTAAATGGGAAAGAACTGATAAGTTCTGAGGACAAAGAAAAAGGAGAAGATTCAAGAGTACATGCCACTGGGGACTGAGCTAAAGGTGGAGGAGGCAACAGTGAGAGACTAGATGGAGTTGGAGGCAGAGCTTGAGATAGAGGAGCAGTGGGGGAAGGGCCAGGCAGTGCTGTAGAGCAGCGGTTCTCAACCTTCCTAATGCTGCGACCCCTCAATACAGTTCCTCATGTTGTGGTGACCCCCAACCATAAAATTATTTTCATTGCTACTCTATAACTGTAATTTTGCTACTGTTATGAATTGTAATGTAGATATCTTTTTGTTTTCCGATGGTCTTAGGCCACCCCTGTGAAAGGGTCATTC
>NW_017736374.1:0-1396 GCF_001890085.2 Hipposideros armiger
CCCAGTGTGAAGGGCGGCCCGTGCCCCAGCTCACGTCCATCATCGTCAACCAGCTCAAGAAAATCATCAAGCGCAAGCACACTCTCCCGAGTTACAAGATCAGGTTTAAGCCGTTTTTTCCATTCCAAACCTTGCAAGGATTTGAAGAAGAGGAGGAGCATATCCATATACAACAGTGGGCACTTACTGAAGGCCGCCTTAAAGTGACTCTGTTAGAATGTAGCAGGTTACTCATTTTGGATCCTATGACAGAGAGGCAAATGTTCATTGCACACTTGAGCTGAGCAGTAGTGTTTGGGAAGGAAAACAAAGGAGATCCATTAAGATGGTTGAATTAATAAAGGGGAATTTACAAAGTCTCGGACTTACACTTCGTCTTGTCCAGTCAAGCAGCGGGTATGCTGGCCACGTCATTATTGAGACTGTGGCCCCAAACTCGCCTGCTGCAATTGCAGATCTTCAGCGGGGAGATCGACTGATTGCTGTTGGAGGTGTGAAAATCACATCTACGCTGCGGGTGTTGAAGCTGATCAAGCAGGCCGGTGACCGCGTCCTGGTGTATTATGAGAGGCCGGTCGGCCAGAGCAGCCAGGGCGCTGTGCTGTAGGACAGCCTGGTGCCGCTGGACGAGCACTTCCTGTCGGGCGCCTGCCAGCCAAACTATGAAGAGGAAACAGCCGGGCTGGCGGTCGATGCTGAAAACAGAGACCTGGATGCTGAGTTTGAAGACTCAGCCAGTGATGTCCGAGCACAGCCTGAGTTCCGGGATGAGGCGCAGTCAGCCAGTCACAGCCCCAAGCGCACCACCCACGCTTTCTGTTAGACCCCTTGGAACGATTTCACCAGTTTTAAACCGTAAACTAGTTGTAGGAAGTCACCCACCACCACCAAAACTTCCGTCCAAATAAGGAAATAAACCCTTAGCCCTAAAACCTGAGATAACAGACCCAGCACAAGTGTCAAAACCCACCCAAGGACCCCCTTTCAAACCACCTGTGCCACCACGACCGCAAATGAAAGTGCCTTTGCCTTCTGCTGATGCCCCCAGTCAGGCAGAACCAGACGTTCTTGTTGAAAAGCCAGAAAAGGTGCTGCCTCCTCCTCCTCCCGCAGATAAACCTGCTGACAAGCAAGTGAAAAGTGTGGAACACGTAGAAGACATAGCCGCCTCTAAGCAGGTTTTAGCAAAGCAAGAAGCGGCGAAAGACCTGACTTCGGAAAGCTCCTGCCCCTCCAAGGACAGCTCGGATGGCCAGCAAACGTGGGAATCGTCAGAAATCCCTTACCGTAATAAGCTAGGAAAATGGACAAGAACCAGAGCAACCTGTTTCTTTGACATAGAAGCCTGCCACAGATACTTAAACATTGCACTGTGGTGCAGAGATCCTTTCAAGTT
>NW_017736375.1:0-1395 GCF_001890085.2 Hipposideros armiger
CCAGCACCTATATGGTAAATTAATCTATGACAAAGGAAGCAAGAATATACAGTGGGGTAAAGACAGTCTCTTCAATAAATGTTGCTGAGAAAACTGGACAGATACATGCAAAAAAAAATGAAACTAGACCACTTTCTTAGACGATATACAAAAATAAACTCAAAATGGATTAAACACTTAAATGTAAGACCCAAAAACAAAACTCCTAGAGGAAAACATAGGCAGTAAACCTTTCAACATTGCTTTTAGTAATATTTTTTTGAATATGTCTCATTGGGCAAGGGAAACAAAATAAAAAATAAACAAGCTGGACGACATTCAACTAAAAAGTTTTTGCACAGGAAACCATGAACAAAACAAAAAGACCTTCTACTGAATGGGAAAAGATAGTCACCAAAGATACACCTATAAGGGGTTAATATCCAAATATATACAGAACTCATACAACTTAACACCAAAAAGCAAACAATCTGATTAAAACTTGGGCAGAGGACCAGAATAGACATTTTTCCAAAGAGGACATATACATGGCCAATAAACATGTAAAAAGATACTCAATGTCACTAGTCATCAGAGAAATGCAATTAAAACCACAATGAGATACCACCTCAGTCCTGTCAGAATGGCTATTATCAATAAATCAACAAACAGCAAATGTTGGCAAGGATGTGAAAAAAAGAGAACATTTGTGCACTGTTGGTGGGATTGCAAACTGGTGTAGCCATTATGGAAAATAGATGGAGTTTCCTCAAAAAATTAAAAATAGAACTACCATATAACCCAGCAATCCCATTTCTGAGAATTTATCCAAAGAAATCCAAAATACTAATTTGAAAAGATACATGGATCCCTGTGTTCAATGCAGCATTATTTACAATAGCCAAGGTATGGAAACAAGATAAATGTCCATTGATAGACAGTTGGATAAAGAAGAGGTGTTACATAGATACAATGGAATATTACTCAGCCATAAAAAAACAATGAAATCTTACCATTTGCAACCGCATGGATTGGCCTAGAGAGTATTACACTAAGTGAAATAAGTCAGACAGGGAAAGATAACTGCCAAATGATTCCACTTATATGTGGAATCTAAAAACCAAAATAAACTAACAAACAAAACAGAAACACATTCATAGATATAGAGAATAAACCAAACCGATGGGAGGGGAGTTTGAAGGGCTGGGTGATAAAGGTGAAGGGATTAAGATACAAAGTGGGAATTACAAAGTAGTCATGGGGATGTAAAATACAGCATAGGGAATATAGTCAATAATGTTGTAATAACTATGGTATCAGATGGACACTAGGTTTATCAGGGTGACCATCTCGTAAGTTATATAAATGTTTAACCACCATGCTGTACACCTGAAACTAATATACATTGAACGTCAA
>NW_017736376.1:0-1395 GCF_001890085.2 Hipposideros armiger
TTTTCACCAAAGAGAATACCGGGAGATGGATGGCAGAGACTGAATTCTCATTGAAGGGAGAAGACAAGAATTTGAATGAGCATTGACATAATTCTCTTGGAGAAACGGAGAGTGAGGCAAGACAGAGAACATTAAGAAGACAATAAATCTTATCTGTCCGTGTATCCTTCCTCTTCCACATGACCCAGTTTGGATTCCACCTTTTTCCTCCGCTGAAACTGTCTCTTTAGGGAATTATTTACCTGCAGAGTCCACGCGGCACTCTGACAAGCAGTGCCCTTATCATGGAATACTCTCCTAGGGTGATGCTCGGGAAGAGAGCCCCAGGGGTCAGGTGGAAGGAGGACCCCGTGGATCACACAACACTTCCGGTGCCTGGCATAATCCTTGGCTAAGGCCTTGCCCATCACGTCCCCATTTCCGCTGGGATGGGGAGGCTTACTTTGATCTTGTATTCTTATCCTACTTCCTTACAAGCTTGTGGCCTGGCTCCTTTTCACAAAGTAGGCAGATCTAATCAGTCAGGGATTTAAAAAGCCCGCAGGGGTGACAGCCTTCCAGAGGAAGGTGCAAGGCCCCGTGTTCAGCTTCTTGCCTTCTCTTTAAACCCTTTTGCTTAGTCAGTGAAATTTTTCTGTAGGGGGTCTTCCAACACAATTCTGGTTTTTTTTATTCCTTGGTTCAATCACTTTTGGGGTTGTTAGCGCTTTAAGGAAGTGGCAGCTGGTTTCCTGGTTGTTTTTTTACTCCTTGACACTTTTTGAGCTTCATACAACCGGCTTCTTCAGCAGGCTCTTTCCAAGGCTGGCTGTAGCTGGCACTGAATTGTTCTCTTAGATGGACATTAGAAATTAGTTGATATGACTTTATTAGATATAAAGGGTATTTGGGTTGTGGCAGTGGGTCCTAGACAAAGGCCTTCCCAGACCATGTGGTCACCAAGGATTTTGCGCGGGCTTCGGACAAAGACATTCCTGGACTGTGTGGTCATCAAGACTTCCCCGTGTAGTGTTTCCAAGTTCCTACCTCACCCGTGGACCAGTCAGGAACTGGCACAGTGGCCACATGTCCTAATAAATCTTAACTGCCAACCTGGAAACCTCAGGGGTATATAACCCCAAATCCCACCTGAGTAGACGCTCAGCCTCTGGATGTGAATCCGCTGAGCCAGTGCTGGCACTAATAAAGGTTGCTTCCCACGCCTTGGTGTCCTGTCTCTTTGTCTGGGTCCCCGCAACAGGGTCAGTCAGAATTAGGAGAATTAGGTCAATTGAATTGTTTTATTTCTTAAAATTTAAAAATCATCCAAAGCAATCAATCAATCCTCAAGCATCTATCTATTAGAGCCTACCCTGTGCCTAGAACAGGGTGTTTTTAGGGGATACAAAACACCTC
>NW_017731403.1:0-3868 GCF_001890085.2 Hipposideros armiger
AAACAGTTGTGAAGGTTAAATGAATTAATATTTGTAAAGCTCTTAGAACAGTGCTAAGCACACAGTATGTGCTCCAAAATAACTCCTTTGCATCATTATCAAGGTCTGAGTTTTGTAAGCCATTATCTTAAAATCTCGAGTTCTCCTCTAAGGCTGTTGGTGGCAGAATGGTCCAGAGATAAGGCAGGTCAGCTCAGAAAGCGTGGGATGGACAGATTTGTCTGCAACCTCTATAGGGCATGTCTAGGCCTGGCACAGGACTGTCATTTAGTAGCTTAGTGCCCCAATGTAATGACCATGGGATATTAATTACTGACCTCTTTCCCTAAATTCCATTCATTAAAAGTGACTAAAGATTTTTAGCCAGTTCCCTGAAATTTTATTATCTTTACTTTGTAAGAAAACAAGCCTCTTGAGTATAGTGAAAACCAACTGTTAATATATCTCCTTGTTACATAAATTGATGTTATTGATTAAATAAATCCTGGCATCTCTCCATTCCCCTTTTTACCTCCTACAAATAACTGTAAGCAGAGCTCAGACGATAGACTGAGTAAAATAGAAATGGCAGGACCATAATTTCATCCTTCACCATCTACAAGAGAGAAATGTGCCAGGCCAAGGAACACTTATCAACTGGAAATTTGGTCTCTAACCACATCGTGGAGTCCTTCCTGGTGTACAAGAAGGAATCCTGTTGCTTAGGTCACTGCTTCTGAAACTTTAATATACAAATAAATCACCTAACTATCTTGTTAAAATGCAGATTCTGAGTCAATGTATCTGGGTAAGGCCTGAGATTCTACATTTCTAAGATGCTCCCAGGTGAAGTCAATGCTGCTGGTCTGCAGACCACACTTTGAGAGAGACCTAGGCTGTCACCAGTCTCAGTAGGTCAAAAGGATTCTTTTGTACCTGCCTACCTGAGCCCTCACCTGAATCTTGGCCCTCTTCATTAGTGGCTCTCAGCCCTCGTTACATATTACAATCACCTGGGCTCTGATCCCCACCTCCAGACATTCTGATTTAATTGGTTTGGGATTTATGGGTGGAAGGGAGCCAAAAAGGAAAGATCAAATCAGGTGATTCTGGGAGAGCTTGGAATTTTCAACCCTTTACGTTAACAATGAAATACCTGCTTGGCGCTGTGATTCAATACAATAACCTTGCCTTTGACCCTGATCCAGATTTGTAGTAGAGCGTCAACAACAGGGGAACTACTTGAGCTTTCCATAGAGTTGAATAATAACTACATGTAGTCAACATGGATATCAAACCATTTTTATAGAGTAGTTCCAGAGTACTTTTCAAAATGTAATACTGAAACATGTTCATGGAAGAAAACTAGGTTCAGAAATTCAGGAATGCTCATTTGCTCTGACTCTGACAAAGGGACAACCCAGTACGTTTTCACTTGGGGAAAAACTATAAATATATGACCCTTTTCTTTGAAGACCTTATGCTCTAGTTAGGGAAATAAGACCAATACATACAAGGTGTGATCAAACAATACAGTGAGTGTTTAAATACAAAATAATTTATTACAGTAAAATACACATTGTCATTAATCCCCCTCAAATACTCCCCCTCACTTCAAATACACTTATATCATTCGTGCCATGTTCTGAGGCAGTTCTGAATGTCATCTTTCATGAGTGTCTTTAGTTGTGCTGTTATGGCTGCCTTGATGTCCTGAATAATTTGGACTTTGGGGAAGAGCCAGAAGTCACAGGGTGCCAGATCTTAACGTGGATGAGGACACAATGTGATGTTTTTATTTGACCAAAATTACCATATACCAGAAGCGATGTGTGACAAAGAATGCTGTCATGATAGAGGATGATTTACAGCACACTTGAAAACACACCTTCTCTCAACCATAGCTCACACCCGACTGACTGCTCCAAACAAGTTGAAACTTGTCACATACTGTTACTAAGGTTCAATGTACCGCTTCCCATAATGATTCTATTGGATGGCACTTGGCAGGAGCATTTACCATATTTTGTGATCACAATGAAAAGGCTCCGTGTCACACATCGCTGCTGGTATACGGCAATTTCTGTCAAATAAAAACATTATGGTGTGTCCTCATCTACCTTATTCATCAGATCTGGCATCGTGCAACTTCTGGCTCTTCCCCAAAGTCAAAATAACCATGAAAGGTAAATATTTTGAATTGATTCAGGACATCGAGGCAGCCATGACAGTACAGCCAAAGACACTTATGAAAGAGGACTTCCAGAACTGCTTCAGAAAGTGGCAAGAATGATGGGATAAGTGTGTTCAAAGAAAGGGGGAGTATTNGGTTCTAAGTGCTTTGCATGTACTAAATTATTAAGTTCTTTGTCCTTCAGGTTTGTCATCTATACAATGGAAATAACATTTTATGTTAAGGAAATACTTTATGACAATATTTTCTATAGCTGCCTTGCGGAGTAGTTACATAATTACGTTAATTTGAGTAAACTTCTTAGAACAGTGCCTTAGAACATAGCAGGCAGGGGGAGCTGAGTAAATGCTATTGTTATTATAATATCCCTCTCTGGTCTCAGAAGAGCTCATGTAAAGGGGAATCTGTGGCTTTGCTAAGTTCCCATACATCTGATTCCGGACGTTACTGCACAGCATCCCTGGCAGACACTTGTCCTTGTTGATGGACAGGCAGGAGGATAATATGGTGCAATCTCACATACCCTTACTTCCCAATGCAGCTCTAAGAATTTTGCCCACTTGCAAAAGCTCTGTTCAACCTAGACCAGAGCCTGTGCAGAGCTGTCCTTTAGTGGAGGTGCTGAAGGAGTTAGGATAAGTTGCTCAACAGCCAAGGCACCTGAGCAGTGCTCTAGGTGTTAGAATCTAGGAGACAAAAGAAGCATAAAGCTGGTGGTGAGTTTCAGGATCAGGATTTGGAGCCGTGTCTGTCTGGTGTGTCTGACTCCAAGGAGCTTCTTCTCTCCTGTGTTGGGAGCTATCTGTGGAGCCTCCAGTGAGTCACCAGGAAGTGGCTCAGCAGAGAGGGGAGCCATTTTTTCATTGTCTGTTAAAAGGGCTGCTGAGTTTCTTTCTGGAAGAATCTCACCCCCGAAGCTTCAAGTTCTTGTTGTGACTGTCCCTTTTGAATCAGATACATCATCTGGAGGGACAGTGGAGGCTGTGGAGTAAAAAGTCATTAAGCTTCTTATCCAGACATCTGATGAAATTGCAGATTCAGGTTATGAATATAGGTTCTAGGCACCCATGACAATTTCAGGTTAGAATTCAACTGTCAAATTTCTGGAAACAAATGAGGAATGAAAAGAAAGAGGGGCACTGATATTGTGATATTATTTTTATATTTATAGTTTGAACTAATAGCTTTTTCAGAAAAGCAGCGCCTGACCACCGTTGCTTGCTTCTATGTGTCCTTCCTGATTTTTGTCCTTTTCACTAACTCTTCCACCCTGAGGCAAGCAAAAGAGGTAGAACTCAACTTTTTCGATAAAACACAATGAACTTGAGTCTTAAGTTGTTTCATGTTCACAAGGAACTGCTAGGTCATTTTCTGGCTTCTTTAAAACTGTAGGAGAAAACTACCATCTGTGGTGCCCATATCTAATGACTGATAATCTTTGTGTCTTTTGTCTGTGTGTGTGTGTGTGTGTACTAGTAACATATTATATGTGCTGGTCTAAACCTTCTTCACTTGTTTGAATAATACATCACACTTAAAAATATCCTTGACATTGCCCTAACTTTTAAATTTAAAAAGAAAGGGTGTGAGATATCATTTTGTAATTTGTGCTCTCTTGTGCCATGTAGACCTTACATGGTATTTTTAATATACATGCTGTAGTCCTACTTTTTAAATTCAAACTTAAGCAACTTT
>NW_017731403.1:8903-10263 GCF_001890085.2 Hipposideros armiger
GAGCTTAAGTATAGTCATGAATCTAGGGTTGTACAGGATAAAGTTAAATAATTCAGGATGCCTGTAGTATGTCATTTTTTGGTGTATAATATTCAAAAGTGAGTCAAATGAATTTCAAAATTTCACAATAACACAAGAAATAACACTTCAGTTCTATCTCAGGCTTAAGGAATTAAAAGGACTCTCATGAAATCATATCCTCACAGAGTAGAAAGTCACAAAATTAAATCATCAATCAAATTGTGGAAGAAAAGAGACATTATCCACTCGATATCTTTATGTTCTAAATGAGTACTATGTGTGCTTGGAAATGAAAGTCTGGCTATCAAAGCTACTGATGGACAATGGGAATCTTCTTGCCTCTGTCTCAAGAGAATGTTAATTCTTAGGGATGATGTATAGAATAAACTGTTTTCTCTGAACTGTTCTTTGACATAAGAATGATCAGTTATCTTATGTGACTGGGTCTAGACAGTGTCCTTTTTAGGGTGTCCTTACTGTTGTTTAAAAAATAGGAACCATGACACAATGCCCTTGGTGGTCCCCTGGATCTGTCTCTTGTTTCAACAGTGTTTGGATAGAACAGACCCAGGGATGCCCCTTCTTCCAGACTCCAACCACCTTCCAACCTCTGTTCCAGTCACAACTTACAGAACCATCTCAGCCATCCTCAGCTTCTGAGAACAATCAACACCATTTTCTGAGCTTAACTCCTTATTGCTGAGCAACCATCAGCTCCCAATTTCATCCGAATTATTCCACCAAGGTGGAGACCACTATCAACTGCCTATTCAACCATCTGCAGGCCTCCTACACCTACCTCTTTTTGGGCTTTTGATAGTGACAATGTGGCTCAAGAGGGCGTGAGTGACTTCTTCTGCAAGTTGTCTGAGAAGTCCAAGGGTGCTGAGCTTCTCTTGAAGATGCAAACCAGCATGGCAGCTGCATCTTCTTCCAGGACCTGCAGAAGCCTTCCCAAGATAAGTGGGGTAAAACTCAGGATGCCATGGAAGCCACCATGCTGATGGAAAGAACCTGAACCAGGCCCTTTTGGATCTGCATGCCCTGGCTTCTGCCTGCACAGACCCCCATCTCTGTGACTTCCTAGAGAGCCACATCCTAGATGAGGTGAAACTCAAGAAGATGGGCGACCACCTGACTAATCTCCCCTGGCTGGCCAGAGCCCAGGCTAGGCTGGGCAAGCATCTTCCAAAGGCTCACCCTCAAGCCATAAATGTAACATTTCCTTATTATTAAGACTTGTTTTTCTCAGAAGTAATCACATCATGGGACAATAAGCCTATTATATTACTGAATGTAACAGTGATAGTCTCTTTTACAGGAAGGGTAGTTTTTAAGG
>NW_017731403.1:12746-15189 GCF_001890085.2 Hipposideros armiger
TAATTTATTATTTTTCTTTTTTTTAGCTGAGCCATCCTGCTACCTGTTGGCAGCTCAGTGGCTGCTCAGCTCAGGCCGGGCATTGAACCGCTGTTGTTCAGAGCTCAAACTCTTGAGCAAGCTCTTAACCAACTGAGCCACTCGGCTGGCCCCCAAAATGGAACTTTTGATTTACCTAACTCTGAACTCCAAAGGATGAACCTGGCTTCAGGAATGGCTGAATGTCAGGATGTATGATTTCAATCTCTTTGTCTTTCCATTTCTCATCACAACTAAGACAGCCTCTCTTCATGTAACCCACATGGTCCTTATATGTCAGACCCACAGAGGGAGGGAGGGCAGGCTGCGGGGGCCTTTACCAAAGCCCCAGCACAAATCCAGGGATTGATCTTGAATCGTGTGAGATTCTTGCAGAAGACGGAAGGGTTGGTTTTCCAAAGGAAGGGATGTTGTATAGGCAAGAAAAATGATACACTCCCATTTTATAAATAATAAAAACTGGACCTTTGAAAGGTCAATTATTATCCCAAGGTCTTCCAGCTAGTAGTTAGTTAATGTTGCAATGACTCAAAGCCAGGTTGTCCAGCTCCATTGCTCAAGCTCCTGATCATGAAGTCATACTCCAAGAATTCTTGCTCTGCTGGTTAGATAATCCCACTTCCTAATAATATTTCTATATTTATTTTTATTTTCTACCATGTTTATTGACTCTTTTCTTTATCAGTTCCAAGTTCCAAAGCCTTCCAAACTAAGCAGACAGAATAGGAAATAGAACCCAGGAAGATTCTAATCAATTCTTTATATAGTCGAAGATCATTTCATCATTCTCATATAATTTAAGGGTGTATCACCATGTATACAGTGGAGATATGCTTAAAGGTTGTACAATATTATAAAGAAAAGCTTTAGAAACCAGATTATTTATTTTCCATATTCACTTATGTATATATTTTTAGTTCCCACTGTGAGCTAAGTACTTGTAACAACACCAAGAACTTGAGATAATAAAACAATATGAAAGTGAATATAAATGGTTTTAAAATGATAGGAAAGATTAAGTCTGGCTTGGAGTTCTTTTCCTAGTAAAGGGAGACGGATAATAAAGAAACCAACAACTATACAGATAGAGATATCTAATGTTGTATATCAGGCAGTAATAAATGCTAAGGAGAAAAAATAAAGCTGTGTAAAAGAGATAGGAAGTGCTAAAAGGAAGAAAGGTGCTATTTATTATCAAGTGATTAGGGAAGGAAGACGCCCTCAATAAGGCAACATATTATCTGCCTGGAATGCTTTGTCAAAAATAGAATTAACTCAATATTCCTGAGGGTCTTTATTATGTTAGAGTAATGATGTGATGAGATAGGATAGGAGTTGGAGGCAATTCCTTCATGTATTTTTTACATAAAATAAAAGTACAGGAGGATANCAAGCCTGAGCGTGGCCTTAGGAACCCCTGACAAAACATGTAACAGGCAAAACTTGTCCTTGGTCTCCCCAGAAGGAAGTGTGTTTGGGAGATGATCCAGGAAACAGAAGAGAAAGAAGGAAATAAACGACATGTTATCAAGCTGATCATTATTGTGAGTGCCTATGGCTTGATGCCCTGGGGCATTCTGAGGAGATATAAAATATCTCTCAGAACTGTCTTCCTGAAGGGAGGTGGGAGCATTTGTCTACCATGAACCACACTATCAATGATTTTTTTTTCAGAAGAGTATTCAGCTTTCTTAAACTTTGAGCATTTAGATTGTAAACTCCTGGGTATGTTTCAAACTGAGTCATCAGAAAGGCCCAGAGCAAAAGGCAGAAAGTAGTTGGTAGAGCCTAGGTAAGGTGTTGTCAGAGCTGTACAAAGCTGGTTGCCATTGTAATGGCTGGAGGAAAAGACGGGCTGAGAACACGTGAGGCTAAGCATAGAGATATTCATTACAGTCCATTCCTTGTACTGCAAGATCCACTTGTGTCTTACAGTAAGTCCAGTTCAGAGTCCTCAAGATGGTGGCTGGCCATAATCTCTACAATAGACTCAATTAAGGAAGGTTAATGGAAAGCTAGTTACTCTTGCTGCAAATGGTCTTAAGGCTATAGCTGATATTTACCTGCCTCCTCTATCATCCATTCTAGATTCCCCTCACCCTAGACCTGCAGCCTAGGCCAGAAATGTGCAAGCTATAGGAACTAAGCATCCAGAACATGTAAAAGTAAATATATGAAATATGTTAGATGATTATTAAAATTCAAACTGATACACTGTTTGGTTCTGTTGAACCCCAGGCATGGCAAGGTTTGTGGTGTACAAATAATAATTTATTTTGTGAACTGCTGTTATTGAAGGGAGTATGCTATATCTCCTATGTGTTTTGAGGCAGACAAAGAAGGTTGAAAACTACTGATCTAGAAAACAATATTTAAAGACTTGATTTAAATTTAAATGTTTCTA
>NW_017731403.1:18024-19841 GCF_001890085.2 Hipposideros armiger
TTAGAATTATTCCATACATGGACTTTTTGAGAACAGTTTCCATATAACGCTTAAGGCATTTATTTTTCTGCGATCTCATTAACTCCCATGTAAATGCCAGGTTTTGTTGAGGAAGAAGAAACTGTTAAATGACAGGAAACTTGGGGTTTGGATATTCATTTTACAAGCATAAATTTTTTTCTGATCTGGAAAGGGTCAGCATTTCTTTTTCTTTTTCTTTTTTTTTTTTAGCTGAGCCATCCTGCAACCTGTTGGCAGCTCAGCGGCAGGTTAGCTCAGGCCGGGAATCAAACCGGTGACCCTGTTGCTCAGAGCTTGCACTCTTGAGCGAGCTCTTAACCAAGTGAGCCACTCGGGTGGCCAAGGTCAGCATTTGTAAGAATGTGCTCTTTTGGTGGGGCTGCTGTTCTTTCCTGACATGTAATGAGATGCAATTGATCTGTCAACAAAAATGGCTTTCAGAGGCTGCAAATACAGTAAAATCAAATTAACACAAACAAGATTATTCTGAAGTGACTTTTGAATAAAAAAGTGGTTATACTACTTTCTGAACAGCTTTGAAAATAATCCTAAAAGGATGAAAACACAATCAAAGGCAACATGTTTTTAAAAGTTTTTGAGAGCCTTTTCAAATAATGGTGCTGGAGCAATAGGACATCCACAGGCAAAACCTCAGCTTAAACCTTATGTAAAAATTAATCACAGACTTAAATATAAAACACAAAAATGTAAGACTTTTAGGAAAAAATCATAGGAGAAAATCTTCAGACCCTAAAGCTAGGTTCAGACATTATACCAAAAGCATGATCCATAAAACTTAATGAATTGAATCTCATCAAAATTAAAGCTTTTGCTCTGTGAAAGACTTTGTGAAGAGGATGCAAAGCCAAGCTACAAACTGGCAGAAAACATTTGTGAATAACATAGTCCACACAAGAACTTGTACCTAGACTAGATAGAGAACTCTAAAAACTTAATAGTAAAAAACCAATCTAATTAGAAAATGGGCAAAAGACATGAACATACATTTTTTTGAAGAAGACATACAGATGTCAAATAAGCAAGTGAAAAGATGCCCAACATCAATAGCTATTAGGGAAATGCACATTAAAACCACAAGAATTTATCACTGTACACCCTTCACAATGGCTAAAATAAAATATAATAATAACGCCAAATGCTGGAAGGATACAAAGAAACTGGATCACCCGTGCTGATGGGGAAGTAATATGGCACAGCCCTTCTAGAATATCGTTTGTCAGTCTCTTGTAAAATTAAATAAGCATCAACGATATAAGTCAATGATTGCACTCTTGGGCATTTATCCCAGAGAAGTGGAAACCTAAGTCAACACAAAAATCTGCACACAAATGTTCATAGCAGTTTTATCCATTATAGCCCCAAACTGAATGCCCTTCAACAGGTGAATAGTTAAATGGAATATAATACACAGGAATAAACTATTGATACACACAACTTGGATGGATCTCAAGGGAATTATGGTAGGTGGAAAAAAAAAGCCACTCTCCAAAGGTGACGTAGTATATGATCCCCTTTATATAACATTCTTAAAATAATAGGAAGAACAGAGGGTTGCTAGGGTTAGGGATGATGAGAGGGTGGTGTGTCTTGCTATAAAAGGGTAACGTAAGAGAGCCTAGTAGTGATGGAAGTGTTCTACGTCTTGTTTGTGGTGATTTTTACAAGAATCTATGTATTTGAGAAAATTACACATGCATACATACATGAGTACATATAAAACTGGTGAAACCTGAATAAGTTCTATGGATTGTACAAATGTCACTTTCCTGATTTTG
>NW_017731403.1:22416-23535 GCF_001890085.2 Hipposideros armiger
AAAAAAAAGATCGAATTATGCCAATTTTTTTCTCTCAATTCCCTTGAGCAAATGCAATGAAAGTTTTTATTTGAACATGGCTATGTAAGGAAATAATATGTTTTTTTAAATAAATACCAGGTGTCTTTTAAAATATAATGTTTTGATTCATTTTTAAATAGATTAAAAACCAGTCTAGCTATAAAAAATGGCTATAAATTTACTTTGTAGAAATAATAAAACTTACTCGACCTGTCCTTGTATTTTTATAGCTATCATTTAATTTTAGGTTCCATTTTAATAAAACCTCATATGTCTGGAAGTATCTGTTTTCTGCCAGCTTTTCCCCAATGTGATTCATAAATATGTCAAGAAAATCTAATAAATCTTTCATGAGTATGTATTAATATTTTAATTGCAATTTAAGGAACAAAGAAAAGATTCTGACTTCGATGGATTGGAATTTTTTAATGTCATGTTTCAAATTAGCAATAAGAGTACTGCTTTTCTAGAATGGCTTTACCCTCAGAACATCTATCGTGAAAATCTAACCTTGTGGGCATTGAAATAATTGCAAAAAGTTATTGACTTGCTTTTTAAAAAATTCTTTTATTACTTTTCTCAAAAGGAATTTATCTCTAAAGGCTCTCTGAGATAAACCTGTGCTGCTTTCAGGCTGCATGACAACCTTCCCTGGCCTGTGCATAGAGAATTCACCAACGGTATCTCCACCCACTCTGCCTCCTGTCCTTCAGAGATTGAAGAGATGAAACCTAAATCATTTGGAAAAAAAAAAACAACATTAGCAAGAATGTCTCTTGGACATACAAATCTTTTATTCACCAGGAGTCCAAATCACCATCACTATGTGCATTGGATGAACCTGAAGACAATTGTTTAAATTAATTTTTTAATTGTTTAAATTGTTTAAATTAATTTTATCAAGTAATTAGAATAAGAAAAGCTTCTCTCTCCTGTAAAGGATGTTGTATCTCTTAGAAGTATATGAGCTGCCTCATCATTTTCAGGGCAATGTTAGTTATCCTACAACAGGAAGTCATAAGCAATGTAGATGTATTTGGTCTGTGGTCCTCTATTTCCTGTCCTCATTGTTCCTGCGTCTTTTAGAAGAGTGTTCCT
>NW_017731403.1:25315-27184 GCF_001890085.2 Hipposideros armiger
AATATTATGTATACACAGAATCATATAACGTGTAATGGTTTGTATCTGACTTCTTTCATTTAGCATGTTTTCAAGGTTCCTCCATGTTGTAGCATGATCAGCACTTTATCCCGTTTCATTGCCCTGGCCTGGTCTTCAGCAATGTTCTCCTACCCTAGTCTCCTTACTTCTACTAGGGTGTCCCAGAGCCTGCTCACCACTGAAGCCAGAGTAACCTTTTTCAAATGTAAATCAGATCATCTCACTCCTTTAACATTCTGCAAAGGCTTTCCATTTTACTTCCAAGAAAAATTTGAACTGCTTGCCATGGCCACCAAGAGCTTGGCCTTCAATGATCAGGACCCCACCCTGTCTACTCTGACCTGAGCCTCCCACACTTCACTCACTCACCCTGTGCCAGTTACACTGGCTTCCTTCAACTCCTTGAATGGTTCAGACTTGTTTCTGCCTCAGGGCCTTTGCACTTGATGCTCCCTTTGCCTGGGGCTGTTTTTCACAATTCTCCTCATGACTGTTTTCCTCTCATCTTTCCCACCTCCTACATCTTCTCATGAAGTCAAGCCTAGATACTCCTGTCTCAAGTATCTTCCCTCTGACTCTCAGCCACCTTACATTATTTTATTAACCTGTTTAAATTTATTTATAGCATTTATTACTATCAGAAATTTCGGGGTTTTTTAAAAGATTTTTATTGGGGAATTGGGGGGATGGGAACAGCGCTGGGGAATTGGGGGAAGGGGAACAGACAGGTTGCTGTCATTTTGTTCTGTGGAGGGCAGTGTCACTGGCCCTCATATGTGGGATCCGAACCGGGGCCCTCTGGCGTCCCAAGCCAGTTCTTAACCATCGCACCACTCGGTTGGCCCCAGAAATTTCTTTGTTTACTTAATGTTCTTTGCCTCTCCTTGAAAATCTGTCAACTCCATGAACACAGAGATTTTAACTGATTTGGCCATTGCTGTATCCCAAGATTCTAGAATGGAACCTAGAAGGTGCTCAGTTAATATTTAAAAGAGTGCGTGGCTATCTTGCCTAGAACTCCTGATCTTTCAGATCTTGCCACTACTCTCAGTTCCTCAAGTCAGGTCTCCTTATTACTATTACTAAACTTTGCTATTGCCAACTACTGCCTGACTGGGTTTCTAGCTATTGTTGACTCTTCCATTCTCCTGACATTCAACTATCCTCCCCTTCCTCACGCTTTCTTTGATGACTGTTCAGGACATTCCTATCATAAGCTAGCAGGTCTTGCTAATCTTCAGGTCCATGAAATAACTGAGCCTTCTTTCTTATAAGTTGTAAACAGGAAGCAAAGTCCAGTTGCCAATGTGTGGTCAAGAATGTAAGAGATAATAGGTGAGAGGAATCAGCATGGTACCCAGGATCCAACTTTCGATCTAGAACAGAGGAAGTGGGAAGGCTTTAGATGCTGCACTCCACCTGGTGGTGAATATATTGATGTACAAGCTTAATTTAAATGAATGCGAACTTCTAGGTACAGATTGTAATGTTTGTAACTAAATTGTTAAGCCTCCACTACAGAGATCTGGGATCTAGCTCCTTTTAAATATTTGGATAATAAGGGTCCTTTAGAATCAGCTTCCTTCTATTTGGTCCGTTGTGGAATCCTCAACCTTTATTCTTGGGTAAATAAAGTGCCTATCTACCCTCACCCTCTGCCCCATCCATCTTCCCTTATTATCCAGGTCACATCACTATGTGGTATGACTGTTGGTCTGCAAGTAATTTTTTTAATGTTTCCTTAAAAATAACAACTCATACATACAGAGAGTAAAGAAAAAGTCATAAATAGGGAGTATTTGCCACACATTTAACCAACAAGAGTTTCAGAATAAGGCATTCCTATAC
>NW_017731403.1:31579-32345 GCF_001890085.2 Hipposideros armiger
TTTCTGCTTTTGGGCTATTGTGAATTATGCTGCTATGCACATTTGTGTACAAGTTTTCGTGTAGGCATATAAGTAATTCATTCTTGAGAGTAATGTCTTTGTAATGTTATTAAGGTTCATTTAATAATTATGTCTCATACTAAGTCAAATGCTAAAGTATCTAGTTCAAATAGGAGGGTACTGATGTACAGTGAAAAATGGGAAATATTATCCAAACATGAACTACACTCATGTGCTGCATAACGTTTCAGTCAACTCTGGACCACATATACCACGATGGTCCCATAAGATTATAATGGAGCTGAAAAAGTCCTATCACCTAGTGATGTTGTAGCTGTCATAATATCAGAGCACAATGCTCATGTGTGTGTGGTGATGCTGGTATAAACAAACCAACTGTGCTGCCAGTTGTATAACAGTATAACACATGCAATTATGTAAAGTACAAAATACTTGGTAATAAATGACTATGTTACTGGTTTATGCATTTACTATACTATCCTTTTTATCATTATCTTACTGTACTCTTTCTACTTATATAAAAAAAGGTTTGCTGTAAAACAGTATACCATGCTACTGCAATAGTAGCCTCATGTATCTCATGTTTACTGCACCTCTTGATTGCATCATTTTCTCTTGTGCCTTATTTTATCTTGTGTTGTTTTGTTTATCATGGCCCCTAAAGGTATAAAATCCACTGCTAATATCACTGGTAAGAAGCCGCAGCTAGTGATTGACCTGGAAACAAAATTAAAAGTGATTAAGG
>NW_017731403.1:33180-35831 GCF_001890085.2 Hipposideros armiger
CCAGTGAAGCCATGTCCTCCACAACTAGGCTGAAGAACAAAAGGACAGCAACTTGTCTGTTCCCCTTCCCCGATTCCCCAATGCTGTTCCTCTCCCCCAGTTCCCCAATAAAATCTTAAAAAAAAAGAATTGTTATTTGTTACATAATGTGAATATGAGTGGTGAGTATATCAGTGCTCATGTGAAGGCAGCTGAAGAATTTTTGGAAGCTCTGTAGATAAGTTGATTGTGGAGGAAATTATTTGCTGGAGCAAATATTCAATATGGGTGAAAACCTCCCTATTCTTGAAATGGATGCCTAAAAGGACTTCATCCGTAAGGAGGCCAAGTCAATGCCAGGTTTCAAGACTTTCAAAGACAGGATAATAGTCTTGCTTGGAGGCAGGCTACAAATTGAAACCCTTTGTGATCTGGAACAGAGAGAACCACAGGGCTATCAAGCATGCCAGTAAGCACACACTGCCAGGGTACTATAAGAGCAATAAGAAGGCATGTGTGACCCACCTTCTCTTGCATGATGCCCTTCTGAATTGCTTTGCCAGTGAAATGGAGAAATACTATTTGGAAAAATAACATAGCTTTTCAGATTTTGTTTATTGTTGATATAATGCCCTCAGACATCTTTTATTGGTGATCTTCATCTTAATATCAAAGTGGTGTTTCTTCCTTCAAACATGACCTCTTTGATCTAACCAATGAATCAAGGAGTTATAGCAGTTTATAAGGCCTACTACCTAAGCAGGACCTTTACTCAGGCTATTGCTGCAACTGAGGAAGACACTGATGCAATTCTGGAAGGATTACATCTGTGACTGCATCAAGAGCCTTGCTTGGGTTTGGGGTGAAGTCAGCAAAGAATTTATGAATGGCATCTGGAAGAAGACACTCATGAGGTTCATCCATGACTTCAAAAGATTTGCCAGTGATGAGAAGGTTGCAAAAATTAAAGAGGCTGTGGATGAGATGGCAAACAACTTTAACCTGGGTATGAATAAGGATAAAATTGAGGAGCTCCTAGAGCTGGTTCCTGAGGAACAAATGAAGAGTTGTTGGAACTGGAACAGGAATGCATAACTGAAGAAGAGGCAAGAGAAAAGGAAACTACAGGAGAAAAAAAGAATACGAAACTCCAAGAAAATTCACAGTGAAGGGTTTAGTAGAAGCTGTTGCAGACCTCAACAAGCTCCTTAAAAAGTTTGAAGACATGGATCCCAAACACTGAAAGGCTTCCATTAATAGAGAATATTCATGGTGCATTATCTGCTTACAAACAAATCTATGATGAAAAAGAGAAACAAACCAAGCAAACCACCATAGACGTATTTCTGAAAAGAGTGACACCTCCTCAAGAAAAGCCTCAAGCAGGTCCTACAGGAGGCTTTCCAGAAGAAGGCCTTGTTCTTACAGCTGGTGACAGCTCCATGCATGCTATTGCCCCTAAAGACCTTCCAGTGGGACAAGATGTAGAGATGGAAGGCAGTGATATTGATGATCTCGACTCAGTGTAGACCTAGGATAACGTGTGCATGTCTTAGTTTTTAACAAAAAAGGTTTAAAAAATAAAAAAATAAAATACATTTTTTAAAAAATAGAAAAGGCTTATAAAGGCTATAAAGAAAGAAAATGTTTGTGTATAGCTAGCTATACAATGTGTTTGTGTTTTAAGCTAAGCAGTATTACAAATGAATCAAAAAGTACACAAAATTCAGAAAGCCTACAAAGTAAAAAATATACAAAAAGCTAACTCTAATTTATTATTGAAGACAGAAAAATATTTTAAAATAAATTTAGTGTAGCCTAAGTGTACAGTGTTTATAAAGTCTAAGTATTGTACAGTAATGTCCTTGGCCTTCACATTCACTCACCACTCAATCACTGACTCACCCAGAGCCACTTCCTGTCCTGTAAATTCCATTCATCGTAAGTGCCCTATACAAGTGTACCATTTTTATATTTTATGCTATATTTTTACTGTATCTTTTCAATGTTTAGATACACAAGTATTTACCATTGTGTGATAATGATATCCAGTATTCAGTACAGTAACACGCTGTACAGGAGCAATAGACTATACCATATAGCCTAGGTGTGTAGGAGGCTATACCATCTAGGTTTGTGTAAGTGCACTCTATGATGTTTGCACGATGACAAAATCACCTAACAACACATTTCTCACAGTGAAGGGTTTAGCAGAAGTATCCCCATTGTTAAGTGACTAATGACTGTATGTATAAATATTTACTTTTAGAAGAAATGCTATAAAATTAACATGTGAGTATAACTTTATTTTTAGGTGCTCCAATATCACCTCATGGATTATGGCCTGAACAAGAGCTACAATTGTGGAACGAGGTAAAGAATTATCTGTATACAAATTATTGGACACTTTGCCCTTCTTTGAAGGTATCATGGTGAAATGAAATAATGTAATTGAACTTTTGAACGACTATGATTTTACTAGCATCCTGATATAACATTCAGAATTATAATTTTTAATAAATGAAAGAAGGAAAGATGAAAAGAAACAAAAAATACAGTAAATGGTAAAGTAAGATGGCAGAAATAAGTCCTCATAATAGAGTAATTACAATAAATGTAAATGTGCTAATATACAGCACTTAATAGACAGAGATACTCAAATTGGATTTTTT
>NW_017731403.1:36731-55237 GCF_001890085.2 Hipposideros armiger
GTGAGCGGCCAGCAGCCGCTGTGAGTGGCTGTCCAGAAGCTGGCGACTGCTGTGCCTCACCCAGGAAGAGTGCAATGATGATGCCAACTTGGGCCAGTGAAGCAACGTCCTCCACAACTAGACTGAAGAACAAAAGGACAGCAACTTATCTGTTCCCCTTCCCCCAATTCCCCAATAAAAAATCTTTAAAAAAAAAAAGCACATGTGTGTTTTAAAAAATAAAGAACAAGCAAAAAAATATAACTATCATTAATGTATATTACCAAAAAAAAAAAACTCTCTAAACTTATTTAACAATTGACAGAACTTCAAGGAAAAATAGGTAAATGAATAGTAGTTGGAGACTTTAATACATCTATCTCAAAACTGATAGTTAAACAGATAACACATAAGTAGATATGTTAAAGTCCTAACCATACAATCAATAAGTTTGAGCTATTAGAAATATTTTTTAAAACCTGCACTTGGGTTGGCCAAGTGGCTCAGTTGGTTAAGAGCTCGCTCAAGAGTGTGAGTTCTGAGCAACAGGATCGCCGGTTCGATGCCCAAAGCTGAGCTGCCGCTGAGCTGCCAACAGGTGGCAGAATAGCTGAGCTAAAAAAAAAAAGCCTACACTTAATAGTATACATACTCTTTTTGAGTATATTTGGAACATAGAAAAAAAAAAGACCATGTGTTATAACACAAAGAAAGTTTCCATTTAGAAAGGATCCATTGAAAATATTTTCCAATCATAATAAAATAAAATCAGAAATTAATAAAAATATAACTTAAATATCTCATCTATTTGGAAAATAAATAGCATTTTGGTAAATAACTCTGGGCTAAAAGGGAAATTACAAAATACTTAGAACTGAGTAACATAAAATTATAAGTCAAAATTTGTAGACTACAGCTGTAACAGTAGCTAGAGAGAAATTTTAGCTTCATATATATACCTATTTATCAGGGAGAAAATTTAAAAACAAGCTAAGCATTCAACTAAAAAATATGGTGAAAAATTACAACAAGAAAAATTCAAAGAAACAAGAATAAAGTAAATAATAAAAATAAGGGCAAAAATAAATTTTATAAAGAGAGAAGGGGAGAACAAATCAATGTAACAAAACCAAACATTTGTTCTTTCAAATGTTAATAGGCATTGGCAGTCCTGATTTCAAAAGTCAGAGGGAAAATAAGGAAAAACATGATATAGACTGAAAAAGGGTAGACTACCAAGAAAAATAGAGATTTAAAAATGTTTTTAAAAAGTATTATGGACAATTGACAGGTAATGGTTGTACAACTCTGTAAATGGTACTAAAACCATTGAATTGTGCTCTTTAAATTGGTGAATTGTATGGTGTATGAATTATATCTCAATAAAGCCATAAACAAAAAGAAGTACTATGGACAGCTATATGGTAATACTTTTGAAAAGTTAGATGCAATGGATAAATCCCAAGAAAAATATGTGATGCCACAAAGGTGCAATAGTAAAACAATAAGCACTGAAGAAACAATTTCTTTTCCCCACGCTCCCCCTCTCCCAGCCCCAAGGTCTCCAGTACTGTTACATAGTAAATGTATCTAGACCTTCCAAACAAAACATAAATTTGCTCTAGAATTTTGTTATATAACCTTTACCCAGTTAAGGTTAAGTTTCCTGTCTTGCTGAGAGTTTTGTTAATCCTAAATCAAATTTGAACTTAGCCAAGTACTTTATCTATATCAATATTAAGATAAGCTGTATCCCTTTTCTCTTTTAATCTATAATCATGATGAATTACATTAAGAAATTCCTTGCTCTTTCAGTGTTAGAGCTAAGATGAGAGTTGAGAAGAGTTTTGGATATAATACCAATACACAAAAATCAATAACATTTCTTTTCACTAGGAAAAAGTAACATAAAAATAAAGTTTAAAATATTATATCATTCACAACGGCAACAAAAACTGTAAGTATTTAGGAATGGACCTAACCAAAAAAATACAATAACTTTATGGAGAAAAACATTAAATTTTAATAAAGGAAATAGATGATGTAAATATATGGAGAGACATTGTTTGCTCTTTGATGGAACAATTAATTTAACGTAATAAAAATATAAATTATCCCCAAATTAAGCGATGTAAATCCCATAAAAATCAATGTAACCTCAATCACAATTTCATTTAATTTTTTCTTCCAGAAATGTCATAAATTGAACCTAAAATTGATATGGAAAAATATAGGTCTACAAATAGCTAAGGAAATTTTAAATATAAAGAGCAAAGAATAAGAACTTAACCTACCAGCTATCAAGAAGTACTATAAAACTCTAGTAATGAAAAAGGTAATGGCACAAGAACAGATAAATGAACCAATGGAACAGAGGCTAGAGCTTGGAGAGCTTAGCAGGCGCTGTGAGTGCCCTGTTATATCCCTTTGGCAGTGAATGGAACTCACTACTTGGGAACTACATTCTAGGGAACTCCAAACTTGCTGTTTCTAATTGCACTCCCTGTGACCCTGCCTGCTTGGCCTGTGTTCATGAAATGCCTGGGAGTAAATAAATGCCCCCACTGAGAGCAGTCCTCAGTTGGTGGCTCAAGTGAGGTGGTGGGTAAATACTTTAGCTGCCTCGGCCTTCAGTTGGGGTAACTCTTAGTTCTACATTGCACCCAGTTCCTTAGACTTATTGACCCCAGTTACCCACAGTGGTAATCTGCTTGATAACATTCTGTTTATTGGATTCCTTTTCTTCCTTGCTTTACTTCTCTACTCTTCTGCTAGTGCTTCTTGGGTCATCTCCCCCTAGATCTACTTATGTCCACATCCTTATTTCAAGGTCTGTTTCTGGGAGAACCCAATAAGACAGACATGCACATACACATAAACTTAACTTACAATGAAAGTGACACTAAAATTCAGTGGGAAAAGGACAGATTGTTTGGTAAATGAGAGAGAAACTAGCTTGCTGTATAGACAAAAATAAAACTTAACACCCAAAGGTGGGCCTGAAGTGAATTAAAGATCTAAATATACAGGGTAAAATTATAATTAATAGAATATATTTTCTATTAGGAAAACATCGTTGTGAGCTAGAAGCAGGGTAAGACTTCTTAAATAAAACTTCAAATATAAATCATAAGGCCAAAAACATGATGAACTGAATTATATTAAAAGTAAGGATTTCTTTCAATAAAAGATTCCACGGAAAAAGGTAAGAGCCTTTGAAAGAAGATATTAACAATGTCTAAAACTGGTAAGGGATTAATTTCTAAAACACCTAAGAAACAGTATCAAATCAATTGGATAAAGACAGGAATCCAAACTAAAAATAGTCAAAGGATAGGACGATTTAAAAGACGAAACCTGAAAGTCCAAAAAGCATCTAAAGAAATGCTCAAATTCAGTAGTAATAATGAAATGAAAAATAAGACAACAGCAAAGTGTCACTTTTCATTCATTAGATGGCCAAAAACTTGAAATCTAAATAACGGCAAGTATTAGCAAGGGTGTGTAGGGTGTATGAACCCTCATGCTTTGCTGGTGAGAGTTTCAACTCTGGAGCCATCTGGAAAGCAACCTGGATATCCTCATGGTCTAGTGTTCCCTCTCTTGTTTACATAGTCCAAAGATATTGTCCTACAGATCTGTAATTGGAGGGCAGGTGCAAGGAGATATTGGGAGGAACTGAGGAATAGTTGTCCTTCAGCAGGGACTAGGTATGCAATGTGTGGTTGGTGTACATTGTAGAGTGCTCTACAGCAGTTAGCAACAACATAGTAGATGCACCCAGTAATATGGATAGATCTCGAAGTACAGCGTTAATTGCAAAAAGTAAGAGAAAGCTATACATGCACATCAAACAACAGAGCAGATTTTAGAAGAACCTAAGCAAGTGGAGGATCCACATCCAATACATTAGAAGAGTTGCCTATGGGAGGATGGAATAGGAGTAGGAAATGGAAATATAAAAGGAATAAATAAATGGAGTCCAATGATGATAGTGAGCTATGAACTGAGGAGAAATACCCTTTGTACCTAAGCCACCCCCAACAAAATTCGTAACGGAAAAGACAAGACAGATGGTAAGTGCCAAGTACTAAATAGTCTTTAATAGCATAGAAATTTATAGTCTATTATAAGGGCCTTTGCCTTTATACACACTGGGAAAATATACACTGGAAGTATATATGTAAGTTGAGTAATTTAGACAACAGATACTAATGTATAAATCAGAAACATTTACTTTAGCTTGAAATCATCTATATTTCTGTGGGCAATCTTTGAAAAAATATTTTAGATGATAATGCTGAGAAAAACTCAGAGTTGTAAAGGCACTATAAACTCTTTAAGAAAAAAATATTTAAAGAAGTTAAGATGCTAAGAACACTAGCAACACAGAGACTCAATGGACAGGAAAGCTGAACAAGCACAGTCTATCTGTAAAAAACAAAAATACCAGTTACATCTTAATACATTTTCAAACAGATTCATCAATGGACTCATTAGAGTTCTCAAAAACAATTGGTGGCGACTAAAACCATTAGAGACATAATCTGAGTATAATGAACAAATGGAAAGTGGGTGAGCAATGTTGCTGTGCCTTTTAAAAAGGAGAACGAAGACTGAAAAGCTTTCCAATTGCCTCCTAATTTGATTAATTGGTGTTGTTTTTCTTCTTCTGATGTTTTTATTCAGACAATCTTGGTGCACTGATTAGTTAACCCTGAGGCTCAAGGATTCTCTATTCTTAGACACAGACACAGCCACCTCAACACAGATGGGCAGCCTGTTCTGTGGCTGACAGCTTTCCCCCGATCTTGTGATGTCTTCAGATACCTAAGCACCACAAAAATTTCAGCAGGAACCACATCCTCCTTATCTGCTAAATCACAGTAAATAACATTTGGAGGTGATCTATTATGCACTGGTCACAATCCAGAACTTAAAAGGGTATCTTTTTGTCTTTCCCCTCACAATTAACTTCTCTTATTTTATTTTTCAAGAAATTCAATTAAATTTAATTAAATGAGACTTATTGAACACTTATTCGGAGCAAGTTAGATATGGCCTAGCCCTTCCCTCAAGAAGTTTATCACCGTGTGTATGTGTGTGTGTGTGTGTGTGTGTGTCTACATGCATGCGCCTTCATGATTCTGGGTTTGTATAGCATGGAAGAGGCGGCAGGTGAGTGGCCACAGGGACAAGTAGAATACATCAATTCCCCCAAGTATTTATGATATATAGAGAATATGACAAGTTCACTGAGGAGAAAAAGGAGAGAGACATAAGCTTATGTTTTTCTATAACATTGGACACCTTTGTTATTCTAAATTAGAAAATCATATTTTAGGACATATTTAACTTGGAAGCAATCAGGATCTTGAGAAATGATGCCTGAAGAGTATGATAATTTCCCCCTCAGTTTGGTGGGAGAATGGAAATTACATCAAATGTTCAACAAAGAATTCTAGGACTGGAAAGGGGCCCCTGAGATGTCATGCTATGAACAGGACTCAACCTAAGTGATCCCAGACAGGCAAGAATTGGTACCCTTTCTTTCCAGTCTCATTTTAAAAGGCCGCCAAAGAAATAAAGGCCATAAAAAACTCCAGACATCAGCTAAGTGCTTCACTTCTCAACACAGTTTTTAAATGATTAAAAGAAATGTTTTTATATTACAGTTTAAAGTCTTTCAAGTTTTCTCTTTAGGATAAAGGCCGAGAACAGCTAGTTGCTGACTGTAGTTGAATACACCTTCATTGTAAAATAGAACCCTTTTGTAATGCTGGCTCCCTGATAGCAAACTAGTAGATTGCCCATGTTGTATGAGAGTTTTTACTATATGCTATTGACCATGCTACTTTTAATTTAGTATTTATGCTATTGTCACTTAATTTAGATGGTGTAGTTAGATTTATATGTAATAAAGTACCACATGATAACAGGGTGCTCCTTAATTTCAAGGCCGTTTTCTAGTCACCACTCACATTTTTCAGGCTGAAGAATACCCAATGTTTTTTCTCGCAATGTTTGAAGTGTTATTATACTCTCTGATGATCATTATCAACTGTTCCTGGGGACATATACCCCTTGTGGCTGGGGGTAAATTTTTGGGAAATCCTACCCAGTCCCTAGACTTCTTTAGAACGTTTAAGGGGCTCCTCTCTCCCAAACCCAGAGTCCTAAGCTGTCACGGAACTTTGATTAATGTTACGTAGGTAACTTTGTAAAATCTGCTTTCCATTTTCTGCTATTTTCTATCTCCAAGATGTAATTGGCATTTTTGTTTTCTACAGATCGATGCTGCGTGTTCGTCTTTCCTATCCGTTGGTTCTCAGCCTCAGGTAATTCCAGTTGGAGATGTTTCGTGATGATGTAGGCATTTGTGTAATGCTGAATACTTCATTTTTCCCTTTGGACCTGTCATTACTTTATGAACTTATTAAAACATGTCGACATCTTAGAAATTATTACATCATCTGCCCGTAATAATCGGTGCTATGAGCTTATGTTTTAAAGTGCTAGGACTTTTATGTCTAAGTAAAAGAGGTTTGCAGATAATATGCACATATTTTGGAAATGAAAATGCGAATTTCAAAATCAAATTCTGCGTTAGATTAAAAATAATGTATCGATTGCTATATTTGGGGGCTAATATCCTGTCCCTTAGTTGAGTTTGAAACTCACGAGGGGAGAAACTTATGGAATCAGACCTACGGAGATCAAAGTATCATTGTAACTGAAGAGTCAATTTGTGATTGGAGCCTTAGATCCGATGCCAAGTGTGTCTGCTAAAACTACTCCAGAATTAGATTGGGGTAGACAGTGACTCGGGGCCTCCTGCCAGAATCAGGTTTTCTGCCATAGGGCAGAGAACAGACAAGAACAGAGCTGGCTCCCTAAGGAGAAAGGACTAAAGGGGAAATGCCCCATTTCCTCCTTTCAATCATCTCTCAGGCAATTCTCACTCCTCTTTTCACAGGAGAGAAGTAAGAGGGGATTGGGGATTGAGGAGGGTTAGTCTAGCTCCTGTGCCTGGAAACATGAGGAGTGGGAAATAAGTGTGTCCTCATTATACCATCTTTACTGGACGCTACTGCTTCCAGCTGCAGCTCTATCTCTGGGAGCAGGTGTCACAGAGTTAGTGTTAGTGTCTTGGCTTTTTTTTGCCTTGACTCTCTTAGCCAGTATCACGAGTCTTCTGGATGGAGAAGAGGGCTTAGCAAAGGCCCTATCTTGACCTCTTGCATAGCAATCAGCTGTGTGCCTTGGGCAAACCCCCTACATAGCATGGCCAAGGTGCCATATCCTCCTCACAGTCCTTCCAGAATGTCATCCTGGCCCTGTGTGGGTAGCCTTGTGTACTGGTGCTACATAGTAATACCTTGGTTTGCGAGCATAATTCGTTCTGGAAGCAAACTACTCGTATTGCAAGACATTGCTCGTTTACCACGTTAAAATGTATTAGAAATGTTTGCTCGTCTTGCGGAACACTCGCAAACCACGTCACTCACAACCCAAGGTTTTACTATATTTCTCCTGCTGCAACAAATTCCACAGTCTGCAGAGGATCATTTGCAGGAAGTTAGGTGCATTAGAAGCCAAAACAAGACCTGTTTGTGAATAGTATTTCAAATTACTTGAGGAGCATTGATAGCTGTGTAACATGGGATGGATATTAATCAGCATACAAGCTTTTGCATTGTACTTAAAATTCAGAATCAGTTTTATTTCTGCAGAACTAAACGAACACATTTTAAAGCACTCATCTAAACACCATGAAGATAAACTAAGCTTTTATTGGATTCAGATACTGTACACATTTTGAGGAGAAGTTGGTAAATTTATTATGGAATCTTTTACATTACCTGATACAATTTTTTTAAATTATTAATTTTCACATTAACTGTTATTTTATTATTTATGTGATTATCTGAACAGTGCTTCAAGACATTTTTACCAAATAGGAAATAAAGGATCTTTAAGGTTTACAAATAAAACAATAAAATGTTAAAATTTTAGTGTGAGGAAAATCCTTAAAGAATAGTTGTAGCTCATTAAATAATGACTCTATGTAAAGAGCTGCTGGAAAAGCATGGAATTTGTTTTGAAACTTTTTCGGTCAAACTTCAATCTTGTTGCCAAGCCTCCTCCAGCTTAAAATCTGTTTCCAAGGAGAACTCATATATCTGAATTTGTTCTTTTTCAAGGCAACAGATACATCTTTGATAAATGACATCACTAGATATTTTTGTTATTATTTTATATTTTGCAGCATTTCTGGATTGGCCATAAAAAGAAGTTTCAGGGTCTTATTTCCAGATTTTTGTGGAGTGACCTGTGTTTTTCTATTTCTGAAGAGCAAAAGTGAGAGTTGTATCAGTGTTCACACTCTACTTTTTCTCTCATCCAACTCCCAGCGATAGGTGTAACAGTCAGTATCAGTATAACACAGGAATATGTAAAGGTCAGAAGACCTACTAGCCAGGTGTGGTACTGGGCAAGTGGCAGTCTTTTAGAACCATATTCCTTAGTAACCGTTCCTGTCCTGTATACCTCACAGCTATGTTTTAAGGACAGAATGTGAATTATGTATGTGAAAGTGTTTTTGTAATTTATTGAAGCACTATATAAATATGAACCATTTAATATTATTAATAACTATCCCAGCTGTTTACATGGTAGGCAAACAAATGGAAGAGAACAAAGCGGACCTGTGACGCTAGGGAGGATGCTCAGAACAGCTGTTTCATGACTCACTGTATCCCTAACTACAACCAACCATATCAAACATGCACTGTTCTTCAGAGTGGAGAATATTGGTGGTCCCAAACAATCCTTTTGACATGTCTTCTAAATTAAGAGTGACTACAGCTGTAAATCAAACTTTACAGGCACACATTTTTTTTAATGCTACCATTATTAACTAATTGCTATGTACCTGGCACTGTTCTAAGAGCTTTACCAACATTTAATCCTTCCAAGAATTCTCTGCAGTGATGTTGTCATCAAAGATTTATGTCTGAAAAAAACTGAAGTTTAGAGAGGTTAGGTAACCAGCCCAAGGCAACACAGCTAATACAGAGTAGAAATGGGATTCGCACTGCTGTAGAGTTGGAGGCTGCTCAACCTCACAGCCCATGTTTCTAACCATCAATTACGTCACCTCCCCCCACCCCATGGTTCCGGATCTTCATTATTTCCAATGTGCATTTCTTAAGTAATCAACTGTTCATGGTACTACTGTGCTAAATTCTGTGCAAAGCAGGTTTCGCCCCTGCTTGTCCATTTGTGCTGCTCCTCACCACACCCATCTGGCTGCTAACCACAGAAAGCCCTGCCCTACTTCTGTGCTCAGATGCTTTGAAAAACCTGATCCTGGGGTGTGCAGTCAGCAGCCTGGGAGGGTGGTAACTCAGATTAGATGCCCCACGCATGGCTTCTTCCTCTCCAGCTTCCATTGTTTGGGAGCAAATGCAGGGTTTTCAAATTACCCAATAATGAATAATATTCAGTGAGGCTCATGGCTCTGGCATGTAGATCCAGAGCTGGCTACAACCTGGGAAGAATAATCCCTCTTTTGGCACTGCCCTAATTAATTACTCTCAGTCATAGAATTCCATGAAATCTTAGCAAGTACTGAGAACCATGTATCTGGACCAGAGGGGAAGCCTTAATCAGCGCTTAACAGTGCATAACATTTTTTTTCCTGGTTGGAAAGAAGGTTTTACTTTTAGGAGGCAAGTTTTTATCATAAGGGAAATCAAGGGATTCCAACAGAGTTTCAGTTGTCCACAAGGATTCTATTTCGGGTAGTTGGAATATCCATGTGTTTCTAACATTCTACAGTTGTATCTTCTATGCAAATGTTGTTAAAACAAGCATAGCCTGTGTATCTTCTCCTTTCCATTAGGCATCCAGTGCATTGGAGAAGCTTTGCTTCATGATTATGGGGACTCTGCCAAAGCCCCAGGTAAAGTTGAAATATGTTTTATTTGTAGGGAAAATTTGCTCAGTGATATCTTGGAATTTCTCTTGTAAGAAAATATACCCAATTTAGGAAGCCAGACAAGAGGAGCTAGAAGAGGATAAGTTGGTTTTGGATAAGAAGCAAATACTTTTGTTTCTCTGATGTCTGAGAATTTAAGGACATACTAATGGAATTTACAATAATCTAATTGGAAAGTCCTGTGTCCTCCTCAAGTATAAGATGTGTTCTACCTCCGATGAGAGAAATGTGGGGTCATTTGCTTCTTTTTCTCTCCCTGACTCAAACTACAATTGGAGAAGAGATGCGTCTTTCTTTGTTACAGAGTACATTAAAAATAAAAAATAAAAAAGCAAACTATATTATCAATGTCAGTTTGAAAATTATATTCTTACTGTGATGTCTTGGTTTCCTATTAAAATTATTTGTCCTGAAGTGAGGATAGGTGGGAACTTGAAAAATAGCACAATGTACCATACCTCATTTTATATTCTGTATTTTATAGATGTACTTATTTTAAAACTATCTTATTAAGGGTAAAAGCCTCAGGTTTAGAATTATATTTTTCATTAGCAATTCTAATTTAACCTATGATCACTGGTACATTCTGACTTCCCTTCTTTTCATATACAATAATTCAAAGAAACCTTGATTTTTTGAAGGCATTAATGTTTTCTGAAACTGTTTACGACTGTTTTTTCCCCAGGGTTTTTTAAAGGTGACATTTTTCTAAAACACTTAATTGACTTTTTTCTTAATTATAAGAAATGACAGTAGTGTTTTTCCATGAATTTCCTTTTATATTTAAAGCAAATGAGAACAAAAAAGAATGACAAAAAGGAATATGAGTCATTCTAAAAACATAGATTTTTGGAGGGAGAGAGGAATATAGAATGGTTTATGGAAGAAAGCAAAAACAGCTCAATCTTATTATTTAGTGATAACAACTACAAATATTTTGATGTGACTCCTTCTAGTCTATTTCTCTGAATATCCTATATGTGATCATATCATAATTTCCCTTTCTACCACTGTTGAACATTTAGAATGTTTCCTATTTTCTACTCCTATGAATAATGCTGAGTAAAGATCTTTGTTCATACTTTTATTTATAAACAGTCTTTAATTCCTCATTTATTTTTAGAGCAATATATGCTTAACCAATTTCAGTCTTATATTTTATATGTAACATATGTGTAATATGTTTTTTAAAATTATGACATAATCTTATATTATAAATTTTATACTATATATTATACATAACATATATTATGATTTTATGTTATACATAATATAATAATATTTGTATATATTTTTTCAACAGAAAACAGATGAAAAGTATAATACCAAAAGGGTAAAGTGATTTCCATAAATATATACTTTAAAAAATAATAAAAAACACCACTAATCGTCTATAGTAAATCTCACTCCTTTTTTTAACAGTTCTTATTTCATTATTCAAAGATGCGGAAGTTGGGCAATTCAAATGTGGTAAGTTGTAGAATTACTTATTAGTAATCACTAGTATTTGGGGTTTTTTAAAAAAACTGTTTTGTACAGTTTATTATAGAGCTAGATGAAAATTCATGTTCTTTATTTTAAAACTTTATATATGTATGAACAAATAGATTTTAAAATTTATTACACATTTAACTTTTTTTATGTCAAAACTACATGTATATTTAATTAATTAATTCATTCATTCAACAGTTATTTACTGAGTATCTGCTATGTGCCAATCACAATTCTACGTACTAGAAATATAGCAGTAAATAAAATAGAAAATTACAAAAGAAATCCCTACTGTCATGGAACTTACATTCTAAAAGCAAAGAAAAAGCAAATAATTAAATAAAACATACTGTTTTAGAAGGTGATTAGTGCAAGGGAAAAATAGGTCTGTGCAAAGGCATTTTAAACATTATTTTAAAAGATGATTGTCAAAGTGTAATTAAATACAACTAGAAATATCCATTTGTATTCCTAAGCTATCCTTATTTGTAATTAGGCATTTAATGTGAGACTTTACTAAGATTAGCCAGATACCAATAACACAAATTCAGTTCACTTCTAAATTGTGTGGTTTTAGTGGTAGTTTTTCTTTTTGTATGTATGCCTTTTAAAAAATGCTAAGCAACCTACTTTGATGTTTCAATCTAGAATACTTAATAATAATTTGACTATATTATTCTTTCTAAGCTTGTGACTCACTACTGTGGACAATTTAGGGAAGGAGGAGCAAGTGTATTTTAAACATGTATGTCCCTGTGGAAAGGGAACTGTAATCTTAAACTCAGCTTTAAATGTTTATCACATTAAATATTCTTACATATGAGGAGTTGAAAGTTAGGTTAGACTTTAAAAACCAAATGCAAGTTGAATTGGCTAACAAATAACCATTGTATAGGGCTTAAAGGAATCCATTTGATAAATGATTTTAATATTTGTGAAACGGTTCAATTTAAGCCATGCCTGTGAAATGAAACAGAAGCAGGTAGCCACATGTCTCAAATGTGCTTTCATTTTCTTCTGCTTGGCATCTTCACATTTTGAGAAAATGTATCTTAGTCACTTTTTTTGCTATCAACCACACATTGTCATTTTTCTTGTGTCACCTGTTGTCTTGTTCCATATGTCGATTTTAAATATTATAAAATAATTTATAAATTTGTGTGTACAATGCAATCTTCCAGATAAACATTTTCATAACAGAAAACTGATTCTCACAGAGTTATTTTCATCTGTCCCTAATTATTTTGAGTCAGTCTGGAAGCAGACAGACTGTTTTTTTGCCTGTCAAAGATGCAGGCTGGTGGTTTACTTCTTGGCAGCTGATGAAGGTCTGAGGCCCTCAGGGAAGGGCTTGTTCAATGTAATGGCAGAGGTTCTAGCATAGAGCTATCACATTTTATTCCATCTCTTGGCTTATTCTTCGCAGTTCTTTGAAATGCTCACAAGGGATGTCGTAGATAGCATCTTCCTTGTTCTTTTTTGTCTGGAGCAAGTATAAAGGATAAAAACAAAAGCAAACAAATAGGAAAAACGGTTGCTATGCCGATGCTGAGACGCCTCTGTGCTCATCACGTGTGTGTGGTTGTGTCTCTCAGTCATCTGTCGTGCACCCGTTACTGCAGCTGGTTCCTCAACTGCAGGAGAGAAGAATGAAGAGATTCAGAGTGGACGTATGTAACCCAAACTGCATGCTTGCTTTGCTACTCATTCTGTGTAGGGCAGCTCTTTTGTTAATTCCAGATTGTGTTTTATAAGATACTCTTCTTCAGGATAAAACCCACATAAACACCCAGTGAGCCTAAAAACATCTGTTTGCAGAAGTGTTTTCTCACTCAGGAAGAAAAGAATTGTTTGCCCTCTCTCTCAGGCTGTGGGCAGTGAGGAAAGCTGGGGTTCGATTCCCTTCCAAAGAGCATGACCCTCCCAAGTGAGGAAGGACACAGCAGTATGGCTCGTCCTTAGGTAGGAACAGGAGAAAAGATAAAAAAATTACTTCTCCTCTGGACGTAGGTTGGCAAATGGCTGGGATGGCAAGTTTTCTATCCAAGTTTTAAAGTATTAGTGAGAGTTAGGCTCATGAAGTAAATATATCAGAAACGAAATGTAGATATTTTGGTTTGTTCCACAATTAACAAAAATACGGCCCAAATTCAGTATCTATATTAGAGATGAATATAACTATGATAACACATTTTTAATCTAGAAATTGTGGAGTTTTTATTTTCATTTAAAAAGAATCCTAACTCTTTCAATGATGAAAGTTTCTAAGTATTATTTTTAAGCAATACCTTACATTGTTGTAATGCATTATAGTTTTCAGTCTTGTATTGTTTCATTGTATTCTTTAGGCAACTCTGTTGGTACTTACACAAGTATTGTTATCCTCAGTTTACCAGAGGGAAAACAATTCAGGACAGTTAAAGGTGTTTCCCAAAATCATCCTAGTTAGTGAGATGAGAAATTACAACAGTCTTCTGACTTCTAGGCTAGAAAATATTTTTTTAACCATGCAATTCCCTTTATAGTCTAATCTTGGATACATCCATTATTGTCAGATTTTTCCTTAATTTAAATACCATATTAATTTCATTCTTCTTAATATACTACCAAAAGTCTTGAAATACTTTTTGTAATGCATACACTTTAGGCAAATAAATTTCTCAAAATTTATTTTTATGGTCACTATTTCCTCCCTAAATTCTTCACATTCTTAAACTAGGCTTCATAGTATCTGCTGCCAATTTGAATGAGAAATGTAAGAGGAACTGTAGTAGTGCCTTAAAATTGTAGAATTTCCAGTACAAAAAAAAGATCAAAATGGTAGTTATCAAACTTTCTAGAAGTAATACCTAAAGTGCCAAAAAATGTATATATATGACTTGTATTCATCTTTTGTTATTGCTATATATTGAGTATTACAATTTTAATACAGTTTTTTCCTTTCTTAAAATGTGAATACATTTTTTTGGCACTTAGTATATGATTTTTTGGATTCACTTTTACTTTCTGAAGAGTTTGCTTAACTTATGAATAGTGTAAGATTTCAGTTTAAAGGTTCAGTTTCTTAAAATATATCAACAAGTTATTAGTTTACTATATCACTTCAGTGTCATTATTTTTACAACCTAAACTAAATACTCAGTATTGTGGCCAGCTTGGTACTTTGAATGTTCTGCCTTCAGTGAGACTCTATTTCCAGACAACTAGCTGAAAATGTGAACTCTGACTTGGTAGTATATACTGCTGGACAAATGATAACTCCTAAAAGTATTTTGTAGCAAGACAAGTTTCCTAGGAACCTATGAAAGAAAAAAATATAAAATCTGAGTAGAAAAAGAAATACAATAATGTTAGCCTTGCTAGACGTAAGTCACCCAATTTTAAAACATATTTTCAATAGTGACATATTTTGGGTTTTTAAAGAAAATGTTCTCAGATCTTAGTGCATTCCAACACTTATTATATTTTGTTTACTAGACATCCTTACTTCTATCCCCATACCTCTTTTACCCTTACCTCCCAAATTCTTATATATACTGTTCTCTTTCCAGTGATAAGACTAAAATCACCTGTGTGTTTTGATTTGAGTTTTAAGTTACATTTTGTCCTACCTTTCTTTTTTTTCTTATATAAGCATATAAATGTATAGTGTCTAGTGTACATTTTTGAATATTAAAATTTTTAATCTTTTAATTAACAGGGGGATTTATAGTCAGGATGAGAATTTAGGATATATTTCTTGTAAAGCAAGGCTTTCAGAATTTTAATAGATGTGAGAGCTATTTTTCAGAATTTTAAAAATATGATTTAACTTATATTATGGAATAATTTGAAAGGGTCCTGTTGACAAATTTCATAGTGATTGCCATCTTGATATTTTTGTAATAAGTAGTTGTTGAAAATAGGGAGATATACAAACCAATTTTATGGAAAACATAAAATGTTAAATATGTTTTCCATTAAGTTTAAAATGAAATGTTTTAAGAAAGGAAACACTTCAAAATATACCCATTATGAATAATTGGTTTGTTGCTATTTCATATTTTTTCATTACCATTTCTGTAAATATAATCATATTGGGAAAATCTCTTCTGAAATCTCATTGAATAAATATGTTTACCAAAGTTGTCCCTTAATTTCTATAGAAATATTATGTGTTTTAGATGTTACATAATTCTATTTTATATTTTTCTCTGTTCTTGTGTTAGCACATACAATATGTTTTTTCAAATAAATTATTTTGCTCTAATAAAATGCTGTAAGGAGATTTTAAATATAATTAATTATCTATGCAGTGTCTGTCATTCCTCTTTCTACTTATTGATGAGTACACATACAACTGACAAACTTCCTGAAAATAGAATCTGTTGTATTGATAAGGAAATTATTTTAAAATACAACATTCTGATGATACTGCTAGTTGTTGAAAATTGTTCAGGTATAAATACAGAGATTAGCTATTGATATAAATTATATACTCAAGTCTTGGATTCCCTCTTTGTTTAATTATGATAGTTTAAAATAACTTTGAGCTTCACTATACTCTCAGGAAGGATTTGTGCATATTTTCACTGTTATTTGATTTGTAATGCCCTCATTTTCTCTTCAGGAACAATTCCAAGGTCCTATTGCAAGACCAAATCGAAGATACTTTTTATTCAGGGTATGTACGTACTTTATTTTTTAAAACAACATTCAATACCAAAATTGAAAAATAATTTCACTGTGCATTTATTTACATTACCTCATAAGTTTTAATTAAATTTTGAAGTTTGTTTATAGATATTTGACAACAGGTGTTGTAGTCAGATTCACTTCTGTCACCACCTTATTGCTTCAGTATTATGGCATCTCTGACCTCTTTCCTTATCCACTCCTAATGTTTGTAAATACCCCAAATGACATTCATCTATTTCACAGTTTAGTTTCATAACATTTCATGTTCAGGAAAAGAGTGCCTTAAAGATGTATTACTCCCGAAGTTCTAAAGAATCAGTTACTAAATGTTTAATTCAATAGATTGGAAGAGTTATGACTGTTTTCACAAGCTTTTCAAAGTAAAAGAATTAACTACAATAGAAGCTATAAGTAGATAAAACTTTGTATTTAGTATTTTGTGTATCCAAATGTCTGAAATGTGAGTTTCTTTCTAAGCAGCTATACTTTCTAAAATGTTTGTATCCCTAATACATTACCAGAGAATTTTCATTCATTCATGCAGCAATTCTTTATTGAATTTCTACTTGATGCTGGACAATGTACCAAAGGCTGGGAATATAAAGCGATATAGGATTCTATTCTTATGCTCTGGGAGTTTATAGCCTAATATAGGAAATTGACAAATAAATACAAAATTGTATGTTACAATATTTAGATGTGACAATAGTTAGTAAAATCATATGTTTCAAATGTACAATTCTATAATACATCATCTGTTTCTCACACTGTGTGCTCATCTCCCAGAGAGGATAAAGGATGTCAAATATATGGGGTTATAGTTTCTGAAAGACAGGCACTTAACCCAGACTGGGGAATGAGGGAGGTACAGAGAGGCTTTAAGGTCTGAATTTGAAGAATCAACAGGAATTAGCCAATGAAATATTTGCAGCAGGAATTCCAACTTTGTTGCACACACTAAGGAGAGCCATATAGTTAAGATTTGCATTTGGAAACTAATTTTAGCAACAAATTGGAGAATGGGTTGAAGGAAGGAGCAAGACTGCATAGAGGAAGAAATAGTACCACTCATTGAGATCATTAGGCTGCTTTCTATGAAAATTAACGTTCCTCCTAGTTAACACTGGTTTATTACTAATTTGTTATTTTCCAGCCACGCAATGGAAGAAGGTCAGAAGGTTACATTTAAAATGGTATGTGCTTCACAATTCAAACCAGTTTGAAATTTTCTGTTGTTTTTAGATATTCACGTATTTAACTATGCTGAATATATTTCTATTATTTGATTGCATGTGTATATTACTATTCTATATAAAATACTACAATTATAGGGGCTGTGAGGGCTTTAAGATGGAAAATGCCATTATTTAGGGCCAGATTTGTTTACCCATGTCATGTGTTCCTCAAACTATGCCACAATAGTCATCATCATCAATTTTGTGGACATTGACCTTATTATAGTTATTTGCTATGCAAGTAGTTTATGTAAGGGTCTGTGTTCTTATTGTGGTAATCAGTGTCCAAAATAATGAGTCAGAACTTTTAAACTGATTGTATTTCTGTGTCCCAAATGATCCATATTAAAATATTCCTTTTAATAGCTGTGATTTACCATTTCTAGAGAACTAAGGAAAGGTGGAAAGATATGAAAGCATGGATTCTACTTTGGGATTTCCAGAGTTTCCACCTCAATGATGGAGCTATAGTAGAACTTAGTAGCTAGCTATTGAATGGCCCTACATGTTTAATAAATATGTTTATCCTAATATCTTAGTAGGCTATGAATTTCAAAATTAAACTCAAATGCAGATTGATAAATTTACACCACAGAGGTAAAAGTATATTCTATCACTTTATCTAAATTCATATTCCATGCTGAACATATTTTTGCAAATATTTTATTCATATCATTTATCTCAACCCTTAATACATATTTAGCTTCAGAATGTTAAAATTCTTAATATTTTCTCATAGAAACAGAAATTAAAAAATGCACTATTTCTAACTAAAGAAGATATAAAGACCAAAATTATGCAATGTCCAGAAAATAAAGATAATGAAAACACTGAGTATTAAAACTTACAGGACTCTACCAAAGGCATATTCAGTGGAAAAGTCAAGACTTTAAGCACTTTCAAGCAAGAATAAATGATTGAAGTAAGGATTTAACTCAATAAATTAAAAAAGAACAAGGTGGGGCCAGCCAAGTGGCGCGTTGGTTAAGAACTGGCTTGGGATGCCAGAGGGCCCCAGTTCGGATTCCACATATGAGGGCCAGTGACACTGCCCTCTACAGCTAAGATGCTGAACAACAGCTCAACCTGGAGCTGGGCTGCCCTGAGTCGCCGGCGATGTA